>NW_017306302.1:871182-886127 GCF_000935625.1 Nanorana parkeri | reverse complement strand
TCTTACATTGCCTATTTTTTGAGATCTACTCTTCATATCGCCCATTGAACATTGTTGCCTCTGGCATCGCCTTCACTTATTTAAAGAAACAATTCAAGATTAATATAAATATAGATCACTGAATGCTATCTTTTTTTTGTTTCAGCTTTTTTGAAAAAACTGTCACAGATTATTCACTGTAATCTTTTTGAGACGTTTTTTCTGATACTGTGTTATATATTTCCAATGAAGTCGTAATGCCGTATTATATTCACTAACCAAAGCTGATTTTATCCATCTACTATCATCTATTATTACTTAATCTTAATCGAAGCTGATTTTATCTATTTATTATTATTCAATTTTACTATTTATTCTTTGTCATCTAAGTTCATCACGATTATTCACTTACGTTTGAATGTCATTTATATCTATTAGCCATAGGCTACACTTTATGTTGTTCACATAGTGATACAAACCATCTTTTTCGTTTACTTTTTATGACTGTTTCGAATACACATAATTTATACATTGATATCCACTGATCACTCAACCCAATCTGTGAATATTTACACATATTTTGTTGACTTTATCTCTAGCGCTGTGTTCCAAGTACTCTATCTATCTAAAGGCGGTTCACCTCCTTTATTTTCATAGCTGCTTTTTGATACAAGTACAATTTAGCCATATCCAGGAGCGCAGATTTATTTTTCCTATTCCATTACAATTTAACTGACAAGATGTAAACAGAAATACTATGTTTAGCTTAAAACAATGCTGGCTATTCGGTTGCAAAATAAAGGGGAAGGTATCAAAAACTGTATTATAGAAGTTGCGAGGGCTACATTGTATCAGTAGCATTTAAATGAATCATAATTCACAGAATAACTCAACAGGATACAAACACTCATTAATTTAGCAACAGAGTAATGTTATGTTTTTGGAATGTTTCCAAACATGCTATGAATGTTCTTAATACTAATGCATATTAGATCACATGTATTAAGTAACTTGCATTAACTCTTAGGAGATAGGCAATTACTACTGCTTTATCAATTATGTGATTATAATATTCCCAGGCTTATAGTACTTTGTTTAACTACTATAAAGGGCTACTAGTGGTCTGTTAACTTCACTGTTGGCTTAGGGATCACAATTCTTGCAGTGCCAACAACCATGGGGCTCTCTGATTAATGCTGAGTTGCTACTTTTGTAACCAGTGACACCATTTTCTCTTGTAAAAACTGCCATAACTTGAAGTAGAACTATGGCCTCCCATAAAAACAAATGTGTTGCAGAACTTAATTATAAGTCACTTACACTTTTTTCTTGGTCCCCCTGCAATGTCCCACAAATACCCATTGGTCCTGCTGGTAAATCCACCTAATGCAGCTTCCTGTGTTGGGATGGCAACAAAGCCTGTCCATCAACACCTGGCCATACCTAGTCTTGCTCCCTTATGTCTGGATTGACAGCACTGCCTCTGTTTCTATTTTCTGTGGAATTTTAGTATTTAAAGTGCAATTAAAGTCTAAGTCTGAAGTTAAACCAGATATATTAAAACACGCATTCGACTGTACACCATAAAACAATATGGCTGAAAATTGAAGATCCATTCATAAAAAAGTTTGTGTTTTTGTACCAGGACATTTCATGTTTAGGGAGAAAGGCTCACAGTGGGGCCAAGCACATAATTTCTTTATACCCTAGTGGCCAACTGCATCAAGTACTACTGATGTAGTGCACAGATACAGTCTAAAATCACTACCAATGACACAACAAGCAAGTAAAAATAATCCTAAATATTACTTCTGGGTAAAATATATTATAACTCAAAAGGATTAAATAAAATGTACAAAATAAAAAAGATGGGTCCCTTTTACATTTGTTTATCTATAAAATGTTAGACATCTTGGTATATAGAAAGCATCTGACATGGCACACCTGTGTTCCAAATCTGAATTATGAGAGCCCTACATGATATTGTAATTAAACTTTCACTGTTTTGGTCTATCTGACCATGTGAAACGCCTATCGTCATGCACCTGCTAATGGGTTTTTTCCAGTACAGGCTTGCTTTTTGTAGTCTAGAGGACAGTCATTATAAAAGACAAGGCTACGTGAGAAAAGAGTCTCTTGTGAAATCAAGAAATTAGCCCAAGGTTCATAGTACAGTGGAGAATAGAAACACCTGATTAGGTATTGCCGAGTTAATGTTTACCAAATCTTTTAGGCTAATATTCACATAAAGTATGTTAGTGGGACATTTAGATGAAGAGATTTACAAATTTCCCTTGCTCCAGCATTTACTGCACTGATTCAATTTCTGTGCTGGGTTAATGTAAGCCTTTGCTATCATAAAGGTTGGTTAACTCTTTCTAGTCTATTATAAATCCCCCTTAAGTGAAGCTGCACTTTGCCAAAAACTTTTAAAGCTTGCATAGTAGGCAATATAAGATGTCATATGGTTTCCATAGGTAAGTGTTATCTCTCTCCATTGCCAGCTGAAATTCCTAGATTTCCTGGGTATGTGGCAAAAAGGCAACCGCCTCCCTCTCCTCCCCTATGTGACACCACTGCCGAAGCTCTGTCATGTTAAGGGGGGGATGTTTATGCAAAATAGACTTAAATAGGCCAAAGCTGTACTGCAGAAGCCACATCCCATTCAAGTCTATGGGATGTTAGAGCGCATGTGTGGAACAGTAGACACTAGATTTTTACCAGACAAGCTGCAGAGTGTGAAAGGTGGCACCTCAGTCAGAGGAGGTAGGTAAGGACCTGTATGGGGCTAGACAGAGGTGCTGGGGGTTTATTTAAAATTGAACCCCAACACACAAATGCAGTAGCTGTCAACGGATCATTGTGGCTCACTGCATCACCAAAATAGTGCTGGAAAATTTCCTAATCAATTCTGGTACCTTGACATTCTACTCAAAATAAATCGGCTGCTCTAATGCAACATATGTTACCAAGTGAAATCCTGCATGGTAGTACGTGTGCAGTAATGCACTGCAACGGATCGCAAAAATGAGAAGGGGCACTGCAGTCAATACGGTTTGTTTAGTTTTGGATATAGAAGTAAAACCTTTGTCTGCTTTTCACTGCTTTCTGTGCCCTTATTGGGGAGATTTCCCCCTCACTTCCTGTCAGGGCAGGAAATGATGGGAAATCTCTACAACACAGATAAAATAAAAACACATTGCTAATGGGGAAGGGTCTAAACTTCAGGCAATGTTTTTATCGCTGTTTGTGTCTTCCTGCCCTTATGACAACTGCATTCTCTTTTTTGAGAGACTGACCTGGAGCAAGTATGCAAAAAGTCAGAGTTTAAAAATTAGGAGAAATCAGAAATGGCAGCTTTCATATTTCTTCAGCACTTTAGAGAAGAACTCCAGCCAATCTAGAAATTAACTCTTGCAGTGGGGTTACCTTCAGCATTGTGAGTGGCCAAGTGCTTATTTTGCTCTAGGGGCCAAAGAAACTATACTCATCTGATCCTCAGTCCTGCTTGGCTGCTGGACCGGTCCCCACAGCCTCTTCTACCCTAGGCTCCAGCGGTCTAAGGACCCGAGATGTGATCGGAGGGGGAGAAAAGTGAGCAGTCACCCATGCAGGACCGAGGATCAGGTGAGTATTTATTTATTTCAGGTATTTATATAGCGCTGACAATTTACGCAGCACTGTACATAGTTGCACATTCACATCAGTCCCTGCCTTCAAGGAGCGTACAATCTAAGGTCCCTATCTCACATGCACACATAGACGGCCAACTTAGAGAGAAGTCAATTAACCTTCCAGCATGTCTTTGGAGCGTGGGAAGAAACCGGAGTACCCGGAGGAAACCCCACGAGTTTAGCCCCAGACCAAAATGAGCACTTAACCCTTGCAGTGCAGAAGGTAGTCCCACTGCAAAGGTTAATTTTTAGATTGCCTGGAGTTCTTCTTAAAGGAGAACTATGGGGTTAAGGCTTTTCCCCATAGTTCTCCTTAGGGTAATGGGAGGACACAAACTAGCGTCCTCCCGTCATCCTAAGCTCAGTATACCGCGTGCTGCAGCTCGCGGTATACTGAGACGCCACAGTATACCGCGAGCTGCTGCTCGCGGTATACTGAGACAACGCAGCTGAAGCGGATCCCGACAATTATGTCTGGATCCGCCCAGCTGCGTGAGTGACAGCTGGCTCTGCCTATCTAGAGGCAGAGCCAGCTGTACCCCGCCCTCTCCCCGTCCAATCCGCCAGTCAGCGCTGGCGGAGCGGGGAGGGGGGATCCAGCCCCTCCCCTGTCACGGCAGAGAGCTGTGACAGGATCGAGAGGTGAGCGAACGCCGGTATGTGTTCGCTCACTTCTCGATCTACTGAGCCGACCTGTGACAGTCTCATTGTCACAGATCGGCTAGAACTATGAGGTGAGTGAAAAGCACTCACCTCATAGTTCTCCTTTTAAAGGTAAAGTACAGGTTTATTTTAAAGAGTACTGGTTCTAAAGTATTCAGACAAAATAGGGATATAATACTCTAAATGCATAGTAATAAAGTATGTGGATTTCTGACTTCAGTAGCATTTGAATGTTTCCAGAATAACATTAGATGTTTACTGATTGACCATACTTGCTGACTGAAGTTTGTCTTTTAAAGGGGTTTCTGGCTATTAGGCTGTCAGGCACCACTGATACTCCCTCCAATTCGCTGCCAATCATTTGAGGCTACCAACACTTGGAGCTGCACCACTGTTTCCAGCCCAAAGCAGTACAACATAATAAAACACTTACCACTGTCACTGGTCATAAAAACACACAAGGAGACTTCAAATACATGGAATCCTAAAGGTGGAAGCCCCAGTTAAAAAAAAATGTATAACAATAGGGATTAGAGAATCAAGAAGGAAAATGTTCCTGTTGGAGCAAATTCAAATTAAACAATACTTTAATAAGGGTTCTCATCTTTCTTTGGATGAACTACAGAATTAAGGTTATGACAATGCAGGATTTAATTTTTATCTTTTAGTCATACTCAATAGACAACGAGCCTTTCAACCTATATTTCTAACTGTGTGGCAGCTTCATTTGCATACAATTAGATAAGAATAAAATAACTGTGTTACATATCTGCATTTACACAAAGCATCAGAATATAAAGTGACAAGCATGTAATCAAGACAAGATATTTTTATGCTACATTTCCTAGTATTGGAAGCCCAGGCAGAAGCACTTGTTATAAGGTCCATCCACTTGTTAGAAGTCATGTTCCTTTCTTGGTAGTTAATCATTTAGACAGAGATGAGAGCCCTACCAAGAAGAATGTGTTAAAATAAATACATGAAGGACAAGGAACGCAGTAGCAGTTGTCTTAGGGCCAGCCCTTCAGGCAAAACACAGAACGCATCTCTATTAATGACATCTATTAATGACATGGCTAGACATACATAGCTAGTAACACCACTTAGTCACGTAGCCACATGTAAGACACACTGGATGGACACATTTCACCTACTGACGTCTGGAAGAGCTAGAAGACTTCAGATCATGCAAAGGACGCATGAATGCTCAATGATTTCAAAATGCAGGCTAAATAACACTACAGGTGATTGTACATGGCCCAACAGTGCCAAAGTATATGATCAATTTTAACACCATTTATAAAAAGAAACACAGGAACAGGATCACAGAGGAAAAGTGCAGAACACACACAAGATTTGTCAGCAACAAGAAAGATAGAAACATAATTCGGCTGAGATTTAGGATGCAAAGGGGGTGATTTACTAAAGGCAAATAGGCTGTTCGCATTGCAAAGGAGTTTTTATTTTGCAGGGCAGTTTTTCCTTACCTTAGTGCATGTTGTGAAAATTCACTTTTGCAAAGAATACCCAATATGTCAATATGTTACAGGAGAAAAACTGTATTTATGCTTGCATATGATTGGACGATGGGACTCCATAAAACTTCACCTAATTTTCCCTTCCAAAGTGAGCAGCCTATTTGCCTTTAGTAAATCAACCTCGTTGTGTTCTAAAATGCCTTAGAACAAGGCAAACCAAACAGGTTACAGGCTGACAACCCTCAGACAGGGATTACAGCAGAGATACAGTGGGACTCAGGGCTAGACATACAAGAGACTCTGGGGGTGATTTACTAACCTAAACACACGCACGCACTAGGTGCGTGTGATTTTCACAAAGCAAAACATATTTATCAACCAAAAAGTCTCTAAAAGCATATTTCCACTAATGCCATATATGGAAAAATCATGCACATGATGCATATATAATGCTGCTTCACAGTTTAGACAAAAATGGTTAGCGCATGCATTTACATTCCTGCATTCATCAACGCAAGCAACACAACATAGAGCTAATTTACACAACATGACCTTGCAATTCATGCAGGGCTTTGCACAACACACCTGCTGGGTGTGTACACACTACAAAGGTGTCTAGATTCCCCCATAGATCATGCTGGGAGGGAACACACTACCGAGGTGTATACTTGTTCGTGGCATGTTTATAAGGTTAGTAAATCAACCCCACAGAGTCAAGGCTTAGGGAAGAAGGTAATGCAACATACATGAAAGCATCCAGATGAGGAAGTTACCACGAAGAAGAGGAAAATACATGCATGCATGCATGCATTACGACATTATGCATTTTGTCTGGAGGTCTGCTATAACAGAGAAAACTGAATGCTTGCACAAGTATCACCATCTTTTGAATGGCCCCGAATCTAAACCAGCAGACATGCAAGCCAGAATGATCATGCATCATGGGTTCAGGCTCTATCCTCTCTCTAGGCCCATCCCAGCCTTTCTGAACCCCATTGGAACACGAGAAGTGAGGTTATATAGCCCAGAATCAAGAGCTGTGCTCCAACCCAATACACTAGGCTGTATTGCATTCTCTATTAGGCCTAATTCACACTGCCCCGTGTATATGCACGTACACGCGTATTGTACCATATGCAGCATATGCAAATAAATGGCTCCATACACATAGCTGCGCATGGAGCCGTATATTTGCGTAGCGTAAAAATGCGCAAAAACAGAATGGAGCCAAGATGCGTCCGGGCAGCGTATTTCTGAGTATTTTACGAGCATACACGCATGTTTGCGTGCGTATACGCACGTACAGTTCATTAAAATTTTCTTTTACGAATGATGCATTCTGGGATTGCATATAGTACACGCATGTACGCGTATATACGCAATATACAATTTTGCTCTTGCGTTGTGTGTGAATGAGGCCTTAGCATTTTAAAACAGAAGTGTGGGCAAACAACTAAATGCATGGTGAAGAAACCAGCCGCTCATTGTTGAGGTTATCTCTGAGGTCGCTCTCTAAGTCAGCAAGCTCCATTTGTTAGACTGACAGCACTATGAAGTGCAGTAAAGCCTGATTGGCTCCTAGTACTGATTTCCCCATCCCAGTCAGAATAATGCTGCCCAGATACAATACAAAAAAACAGATGGAGTTCCCATTAAACAATATCAGGGAATAGGAGATGTTTTCAGTCCCCCAAAGCCTACACACTACTAGTGACTTTATGGGTCCGTTCTCCTCATTGGGTGGTCCTTCCCCCTGGAGAGCATGGCACTCACCAAATGACATGTGAGCACTGCTCTGGCCAATACTGTAAGCCTACGCTGTCATGATGATACGCCACCAGAGGCTGTGCCCATGACGGCCTGGGCTCACAGAATATGGGTTGGATGGCACTGGGTGTCATTCAACCCTAAAGAGGAGCAACGCTGGATTGGAGTGTGGTGAGTTTGCAGGGGACAGCACCAGAGAGGAGGCAATTATTGAAACCAGATCTGCATTTTTATTTTTAGCAAAATAAAATAGAAACCAGATGAGAATATGTAAGGTGTGCATGGGCAGGGCAATTCACAGAGCAGTACAATACAAAAGGTACCCCAATACTTACTGTACCTGGCAACAAAAACCTCTGGTTTTAATGCAATTTGTTAAAGCAGCTTGCAGGTAAGTCTGCTGGGCAGGGCCGTGCCAAAGCAGATGAACCTTTAGGCACCATGCTTGAGCGCAGCTGAGGAGGACCTAGCAATGTCACTGTTGACTGTTTGTGCATTTTAACAATAAATGGTATCAGGGAACCTTGTTGGACTCCAGCGCATTTGTTTTGCTGATCTGCGTGGGAGGCATACCAAAGCCTAGCTGTATGCTGATACTCTGCAGCGCCACATTGGCAGAGAGCTAGAGCTCTTTTTGTGCCTTTTATTAAGAGGTGGATTTGAGCTTTAGGTATTCTTTGTGTGGTATTGTGAGGCAATCCCACTGTAGAATTGGGTGTTATGATCACCCAGGACTCTCAGCCAGAGGGGCTGAGAGGTGTCAGGACCCAAGGGTTTGTCTGGGTTCTGCTTGGAATACTGGAATTGGGAGATTTCAAAGTGATTCAGGAGGGACGAGATCTCCGGTCCAGGGTTTAGCAGTGACCAGCACCCGATGATTGCACAGGTGTGCACAGCCCTCAAGGAAAGGATGCTGGCTAGAGAATCAACTCCTGCTGGGAAATAACAGACTGGTAGGAATTTATCAAAACTGGAGCAGACAAAATCTGGAGCAGTTGCCCATGGCAACCAGTCAGCTTCTCTCTTCAGTTTGTTCAGTTAAGATTTGAAAATGAGAGAGAGACGCTGATTGGTTGTCATGCACGGCTGCTCCAGATTTTGTCTGCTCCAGTTTTGATAAATTCCATTCACTGTGTTCAGGGGTCAGGAGAACTCCTCCAGAAGACACAGAGGAGTCAGGTGAACTCCTGCTGGGATAGGAACAGACAGTGTTCAGGAGGACTCCCCCAGAAGTTTTGTACCAAGAGCAGTCTATATACAGGATGTATATACTGTATACTTTAACTTCCCCCAGAAGTTAAAGGAGAGACAGGTGGTGTGTGTGCTGGAGGCACACAAAAACAGCCGGGGAGGCTGGGAGAGAACTGGTAAGGCTAGGAGAGCTGTGAGCCTGATGGGCCGCCAGTACAAGTGTGGGACAGCACCGCCAAGAGAACCAGTGGGTCAGAAGTGGTAATGTGTAAAGTGGAAGCCAGGAGGCTAAATATGTGTCATGTTGCATGCATTACATGGAGGTTATGCTGAACAACCCCTGTGAGGGTATCTAAGGTGGATGTGTGAACTTTTGTTTGAATAAAAGTGGGCTTCCAAGCCCTTAAACAGAAGATATTGCGAGTGGACTGCATCCTTAAACGCTCACCATCTGTGCTAATATCCCCTTTTACATATCCAAAATATAAGAGCTCGGCCTTAACTAGAAATCTTGATTTTCATACTTGGATCTGTGCCCCGGGCAGTCTAGTGTTCCCCACAGAACGGAATTAAAGTCGGCACAATGGAGTTATTATTTTTAACCGTTCTGCTAGCAAGGAGTGTGCGCGTGTTTGTTGCTACAGGATAATTGTCATTTTTCCTTCGCTATGAACACATTCTTTCATAAAAGAAACATACCCCTGTAGACCCTCCTCAGAAAGTAAATAATTGCAACTTTTATGAGGTCTGACATTAGAACTTTGCTTTGTTTTCAGTACACGTCGGCTGCAGCTTGTCCTCCACAACTTGTACAAACTCCTAGTCTCTGGTATGCAAGAAAAGTACATGCCATTTTTCAAATTTCCTTTCTGCTGTGACATAAATGTAGAGAACATTGTCTGTAATTAGAGGCCACACAATGGTGTACTTGTGACCGTTCCTTGGTTTGCTCTTCACTCGTGCAGAACTGTGCTTACATGCAGGAGATCAGGTAACAAGGTCTATAATAGGGATCAGCCCCACACACATACACACAGCCATGCAGAACTGGTAAAGTGAGAATAGTGTCTGGCAGAATGGAAAAGGCAGCTCTGCATGAAAAGTACTATTTACTCAGTTTACTGCCAACTCCACTGCTCAGAACAATAGGTGGAGAGAACATTTATTAAAGCTGTCACCAGTGATTAGGCTAAGATCCAGCGTGACAGGTAGGAATTTACTTTCTGTTAAATTGGCTTATAATCATAATTTGTCACAAGGATTCTAAACCACCTTTTCAATCGTTGCACAGATATCACACTGGATAAAATTTATAAGACAAACCAAGGACGCTTTTTAAGTTTGTTTTTTTTAAATGCAGCGAGTTGCAGAAGCAAGAATAAAGGAGCCACAGGTGGCACAAATGTCCTTTTTGGTGTCATACCTTCCAACTTTCTAAGATGACAAATAGGGACACCTTTAGGGAAAAGTATGTAGGCCAGGGGTAAGCAAGCTCTGGCCCTTCAGCTTTAGTGAAACTATACATCACATTGGGCATTGAAGGACTCTGACAGCCATTTGTGGTTTCACCACAGCTGAAGGGTCGGAGTTTGCTTACCCCTGATGTAGGCAAAGAATACACCCCCTGCCATGCCATGCCCCCAGTGAAATTATCCAGAAGATATGATTGATTAAACACATAAGTACTTTTTTCATTGCTACTGTTTCTTTATGCTGTCATAGAAGAGCAATACTTTAGAGGTTGGATGAAAGGTTTAGTATAATATAACATTTTGGGCAGTAAATACATTTTTTAGACATGTCTATACACCAGACCAAAAAGAGAGGAACAACTAAGGAAGAAAGAGGTGCATTCTCAACAGAGAGCATGGCAGAAGCTGTTTTACATCAGGCTCTCCACATGGCTATTCTAAAGTTAGAAAGGAAAGACAGGAAGGTTGGTCACTAAGAGAGAAGGACAGAGGGATACGGTCCCAAAAGAGCAGCAGTCCCCCTAAGTTAGTTAGTTAGTGACAGCTGAGACAGGTGGCGCTGTAATCACAGCGCCACCTGTCTCAGCGGTCACTAACTGCAGCTTCTGTCACAGCTTCTGTCATAGAAGCTGTGTCAGAAGCTACAGTCTGTCGAGTGCTCCATAAGGCGCGCCGGACCTCCCTGCGTCCTATGGTCCTGTGCGTCTTATGGACAGCAAAATACTGTACTTGTTTTCACTTTTGTTGCATCAGTTATGCTGAACTCCTGTGGCCTCCTTGAAGCTAATTTCCGAGGGTGGTCAACCTGGATGAATGAGAACCTTCACAGACATTTTCCCAGGGTGGGTTTCTTGATGGTGATAACTTTGGATCATGCTTGTGTTTTGGACCTGATCAAGAATTTGGACCGGATTGAGGTTCCGTACTTATATCTGCCGCCTGGCCTGAATATATATAGAGTGTACACTCAGCTCAGAGAGAAGAAAAATCACGCTGACACACGTTCAGAGTAAGGTACTTCTGCTTAAGCCCTCGTTCACACCTGAACGTTTTGTAGCGCGTTCTACGCTCGACGAACGCTCTACAAAACGCTCAAAAATATAAATCCCATTGTATTCAATGGTCTCGTTCCCACCTTGGCGTATTTTCGCCCGTCCCTAACGCGCTACAAAACGGCCCACGCCTGAAAAGGTACAGGTACTACTTTGGGCCGTTTTGTTGCGCATTTCCATTGGGATACAGCCAAGTAGCCTTCGGAAACGCGCGACGGTCGCGCAACTTTTTTATCGCGAATCGCGGTAAAAAAAAACGCGCGACAGACGCGCATATGCAATACGCCTAGGTGTGATCGAGACCTTATTCTTCCGCTTAACAAAGTTTTATATAGGCAGCCGAACGTGTATCTTTAAACGTAGCATTGCAAAAAGCATTTTTAGTTTATATATTGTAGCTTATAATTGGTTAGATCCATTGCCAGGATGTTTATATCTTTGTCTTGGGTGTTGTCCTGAAGAGTTAATGTGTAGTCTTGAAGCTGTCCCTATATCTAATTTTAATAGAAAATACTTTAAAATAGTGTAGCGTCCCCCTTCCCCGGTCAACGCTATCCCAGCACAGGATAACACTACCGGTGGCTCTGAAGGGGTGATCTACAGTGAAATGAACTAACGGGTCTCCCTGTCTCTCCTCTACAAGAGACCTCTATAATGGATCCACAGCAAACCAGAACACCTTGAGTTTTAGGGTTGGTTGCTATGGGTTTTGATTTCTTTTTGTCTAGGGATACATTCAACCACTCTGCCTATCAGCACTTACCTCCCATGCTGGTGATCGATCAAAGGGAGGTCCAGACTGTAGTTATGATGCTTGAAACTTTTATTGAAGGACTTCAGGGGGAGAGGAGGAGTGTTAGGATCATCCAGGCAGATGTAGACTCCATTGCTTTTCAGAGTGTAGTTACTGTTTCCATGCACAGCAGGTCGAAGACCTGACACAGCATTACTTGAGGTAGAAGTTACTAATCCTTTAGTAGTAGTCACTGGACCTGCTGCCACCAGGCTCCAGGGTCGTTTCATGGTTAGTCCCAGGCTTCAGGCCTGGCCATCTCAGACAATCTATGGCAGCCTCCCCACAGGCTGGGCCCAAGGGAGGAAGAAGAGAGCTCACATGGCCCACCCCAAGTATTTATCTCCTTCCCCAGCATGCACCACTGGCCATCATTCAACAGTGATTGGCTGGAGAGGGATATCCACTTATAGCTATCCCATTGGTTGCTCTGTTCTGTGACCAGGGCACACCCTACAGTACCTCTAGTAGCAGACAGATGGCAAGCAATGATAGATTGCTTAGGGGAAAGCCAAATGAACCCAGACTACAAATTAGTATCAGACCACATACATCCTGACAATCACTAAATTTAATAGCACCCTTTCCACTAGGGCGCTACACTAGAAACTATCATGGCATAAATATCGTGAGTGAATGTAAGAATCCTCCTCCAACTGCGCATGCTCCAAGTGCGCAGTCCCGTAACGCGCGGTTACGCACTCTTCAGCGCATGCGCAGATGAAGCCATCCAGCAGAACGGAAATGCGCCAAAGTGGCGCACAGGAAGTGACACAGCACACTCATCACTTCCCCTATATAAACCCAGCCTGAGCACCACCATACAGGTGAAACTCGAATAATTAGAATATCGTGCAAAGTTAATTTATTTCACTAATGCAACTTAAAAGGTGAAACTAATATATGAGATAGACTCATTATATGCAAAGCAAGATAATTCAAGCCGTGATTTGTCATAATTGTGATGATTATGGCTTACAGCTCATGAAAACCCCAAGAACCCCAAATCCACAACCTCAAAAAAGTAGATTATTACATGCAATCAATAAAACGAGGATTGTACATAGAACAATATCGGACCTCTGAAAAGTACAAGCATGCATATGTACTCAGTACTTGGTTTGGGCCCCTCAGTACTTGGTTTGGGCACTTACTGCAATTACTTTTGCACGATATTCTAATTATTCGAGTTTCACCTGTATTGGTGGATTATCTTCAGCTCCCCTCTGTTCCTGTAGTTCTGTGATCTCCTGTTTGACTTGTGACCCGGATCTGCCTTGACGACTGCTACCTACCCTCGACCTCAGATTTGTTTATTGGATTTCTCTTCTGCCTGACCCTTCTGTACCTCGATTTCCCAATTGGAATTGACCCCGGATTGTTTACTTGGATTTCGGCTTACACGGTGTTCATCAACACTGGCACTTGTGCCACTCGCTGTCCACTTGGTCTCTGTACCCATCCCCAGAGTCCTCGGGACACAAGGTGGAAGGGAGGCCTCCTCACACATACAGTATCCACTCCGGTACGTGACAGTGAATAGCATTTCTTTTGATCTTCCCTTTGGAATAATGTTCTACAAATGTTTGTAGCTAGAAATAATGTTGGTCTCAGATAAAAACTAATGGATGTTCCATACATACGGACCATACATACTTACCACTACAATAAAGGGTACATCCATGTAAGATAGGTTCCAGACCATTTCTTTCTCAACAGAAGCTTTTTTATGTCAGGCCCTCTCTCTTCTATTGAAACTCCATGTGTCCTTTCAGAGCAAAGCAGGCAAGGAAAGACAGATAGGGGTGCCACACCTCTGACCCTTTTAGTTGTGTGTAAATTTGAACTTGAGCTATTGAGTTCTGTAAAGACAGGATTTTTTTCAACAAGGAAGCAAAGAATACACAGGTTCACATGTAAATGGAGCATATACGTCTACCGCAAAAGGAAATATCTAAGCATGACATTCAGATGCAACATTTAAAATTTACTTCACTTAAAAATAAAAAATATTTTTTAACATTTTATCTTTTAGTCCTGAAATAAAATATGTACAAAAAGGCAACACACTTCTTTTAGGGTGCTTCTTTTTTGTATGCCTGCTAGAGGCTCATAAAAGATGCTAAAAGGGACATAAGTGAACGACAAAACCTTTTTTTTTAAAAAATTATATAATGTGAGCACCCCACGGTAAACTGCCAGAAGGAGAAGACACAGCTGGGTCCCCTGACTGCATGAACCCAGAAACAGTAGCCCCTCCACCCTGTAATTGCACACTAACAAAATGAATAAAGTTTGTGTAAACCCAAGAACAGTCTTCAGTTTTCCTATTTTTTTTAACCTTTATTCGACCTGGTGATCCTGCCAGTAACACACTTTCTGTCTTAGGATAATAACGCTCACTCGCCATACTGTATCTATGGAGGAGCAGCATTATCACCCAAGGACAAGAAGTATTGTAGAACCACTTCACCCTCTAATATTCTCCATAACTGTGGGGGAGGGGGAGTTATGTAGTCCACAGAGATCACTGAGAGCAATGTAACTAATAAGAGCGCAGCACACGGAGCGAGCAAAGGAAGTTATAAATTCACAATATTTTTTACAGCATGAGCTGGTGGTTTGTTTCTTTTTTTGCACTTATGGAATAGATATGTCAAACACATAATTTGTAGATTTATTAGACTAAAATGGAGAAAATAAGAGAAGTTAATTGTTCGGGTTTACCTTCTATCTATATTGCATACAGTGGCTTAGGAATCACAGAAGAGGGATAGCACCACACCCCATAGTAAATCTAATCTTGGAACACCATGAAGAAAAGGGTGTTTTTAAAGTGCCCTCCCCATTCAGATGGGCCATCCTGAATTGGGATA
>NW_017306302.1:869150-871167 GCF_000935625.1 Nanorana parkeri | reverse complement strand
CAAACCATCCAGTGGTTCTGTTCACTTCTTGGATGAGCACAACAGGTTACCCTCATGTCCCCCTGGGGCTCCCACTTGATGGGTGGAGCCTCCCCAGTTGGTTCAGGAGGGTTGATGCTTGATCCTCACCTCTATCCAAGTTAGGTACCCGGGGAAGCTTGAGGCAAAACGCATCATACCATACTTCAGCCACAGTTACATATAGTTACATAGTATTTAAGGTTGAATAAAGACACAGGTCCATCAATACAGATACAGGTCCACAGTGGCCTACACAAACACAATCAATACTGATTTTATGTAATATAGATTTTATGATTATCAATATTTTATTCATGGCGGTACCTAATGAAGGAATATTTTTTTCACAATGCCATTATAGAAGTGTGTTCAGGCATCTTAAAAAAAACCTTTTTTCTTCATGGCGTTCTAAGATTAGTTTTACATTATATCTATACCAACATAAGAAAGAAAGTGAGCTTTTTCGAGCAATAAGCATTTGAAGCATAAAATTGCTGTCATTTAAAGCCGCAAAAATCAGTTGTGTAAAGCCTTTGCTAAATCCATGATTGCTTGATTGCAAGTTATACCAGGTAAAATGTGGAAGGAAGAAGAAGAGATATTGCTTTTGTCAGCCAGTCAGTTTCTGAATACTTGTCTAAAGGACGTTATAAATTAATGTTTCTTTTATTTATAGCAAGAATCTGATAAAGGATTGAAAGGATCGGCTTTGCGTGAAATTTCTTCTTGGATAGGCACTGTAAAGGGTGCATTACACAGATGCCATCAGGTCTTTTAAGGTAATTAAACTATTCCTGTTAATGTTTTGAATGCTTTTGTTTTTCCGTACAAACTTTTTCATACAAGGAACTGGACTGTGTCGGGTTAGACACTGTACATTTTCCATTGTCCAGCAAACAATAGCAAGGGACATACATTTGGGACTCAGCCATCTGCCAAGTTTAAATGACAGGATGAGCGATTGCAGCACACACCTTAAATTCAATTTATTACATCAGCATTTCTGATGTAATAAGCCTGAACTGTCCTGCAATCATATTTTTTTTTGTGACACATGTTTTGCCTGTTTCTGCATCTTGTAAATGGGGCTGCTGTATTCAATACCCTTTTCTAACACAATGAAATAAAGGATTATTCAATTAGGCAATGCATATTGCAATGGCTTGACAAAATCCTGGAATGTAATGTTTCACTGCTGCTGTTTGAACATAGTCACACTCACTAAAGTATATTGTATACAGCTTAGGGTGCCCATAAACAGCTCAAAACAGCTCTTCTCCTGATTTGCAACATTAATGAGCCCATCCTCTTCTCCTTATCATGGACCTAGCATCAGATTTATTGTCTTATGTTAGAGCCCAATTGCAGGTTTGCATTTCTTTTATGGCCATCTTTACCACAGGGCAAAAGGGGCAACTGCCCTGGGCCCCATAATTTACAGGGGCCTACAGCAGCTGTCTCTTATGCCCGGACCAGCAGGTAGGAGAGCAGCGGCACTGCAAGGAATCCCATCACTGTACCTACTGCCAAGGGCCCCTCACTGCCCACTGTCAGGGACCCCATTACTGTACCCACTGCCAGGAGCCCCATTTCTGAACCTACTGCAAGGGAAACCATCTCTGCCCACAATCAGGGACTCTATCACTGAACTTACTGCCAGGAACCAGGTGTGTGCGGTATGCAGCCATCACCACCCCCCTTTCAGTGACCTTGACACCAGTTTGGCTGCCAACATACCGCATCCAGTGCAGCGGTAGAAGTGGCAGGGGGTGTATACTGCTCACACTAACCCTCCCCTGCACAGTATATGTGGTATGCAACCCCCAGTTCAAGTTTCACCTAAGGCCTTGCAAAGTGTTACTTGCCAACCAGAGACACATGATCAGCAGTGGCTGGAGGAGCAGGATCAAGAGGCCACAACTTTCACATCACCAGGCATCTACCCGTGCGGGGAGCCAGATGCAGGTGAACCACTCACCCATGCAGCCTAGCCTGG
>NW_017306302.1:865050-869131 GCF_000935625.1 Nanorana parkeri | reverse complement strand
TATATAGATATATAGATATATTACAGTACACACACACACACACAGGTATATATATCAAACCTTCATGTTTCTGGCTGTTACGAAGAGGGATTTGTACATATTCATATATAGATATACAGTATATTCTAATCACCCAGTGGCAGCTGCTTCCAGTTAGCCATGGCCTGGCGACTCGTCTAATAGCTTTTATTAACGAGTACATAAATGTGAACTTTTAAAGCAGTACCTTGTGTAGTAAAGTTTAGCAGTTGCTATAGCAGCAAGTACATATGTTTTTTCCCGGTGTAAGATCTCCTTCTTTATACAGTTAGGGAATAACCCAAATTATCTGCTCCACTTCAACCAATATGTGGTCTCACCTATGAAAACCCTTTCGGAGTGTCATCTACACCGTGTGTAAAGTTCCAGGTATAGTGATCAGCAGCGCCGAAGCTAGGGGGTATGTCACCGCACCTGAAAAAGCAGCACTTTATGGGGCTATTTCAAGCCTTACTTCCGCTCCACAGCATTCAAAAAGGCCCAGCTGAGTCACAGAGGAGAGGCTTGACTGAAGCGATGTAAAGCCTCACCTCCATGGCGGATCAGTGTCTTTAGCCCCGCCTCTGTGCTCTCTTTTGGTGCGGCATTGCCACTCCTGATCCACCACGGAGGTTAGGCTTGTAATCACTTCATTCAAGTCTCTCCTCCATGACAGATTAGATGGGGCTCCGCCGGGAAAATAGAAACGAGCAGAGAAGCAGCTCTTTAATTAACAAAGCAGCCCTATAAAATTAGGCAATCTGAAGTTTCAACTCTGTGATGGATCAGGAGGGGCCCCGCCACGACGAAAGAAAAAAGCCCAGAAGGGTGGGGTCGGGAAACTCTGAGTCTTTGCCCTGGGTGATGGAATGTCTAGCTTTGCTACTGACTGTAATACGCACCTTCTTCCCAGCAATGGCACCAAATAAATGGGATTGTAAGATGCATGTAAAGACCTAGTCAGGGAGAGTTTTAAATGCATCGTGGCCCCCAAAGCAGCAATCTCTTGCTGGAAGGAAAAGGTCAGTACAAGAATGGGTGGGGGGGGCTGGGGGCAGGATGGGCTCTGATATAAGTGTAACTGCACTGAAGTATAAAAACACAAGTTTTATACTGTTACAGTCTCTTGTTAAATGTCAAGAATGTATTCATGCAGATTTTTAATGTTAGTTCAATGTTCAACTTAAAAGTGATCATGACCAACACAGAGATATTGTTACCAATCACCGTTTTAGGGTAGAAATCTGTCTATCCATGACCATTCTTATGCAAATCCGATCTAAGAAAGACCAGTTAGTATATTTGGTAAGACAAAACAGAGTGGGGTAAGCTGCTTATCCTATAAGTTTTCAGTCTCACTGTAAAAGGTATAGCCCAAGTAGGACAAGAAAGTAGGGTAGGTCTATAGCTGTATACAGTTCCTCAGTAGGTCCTCAAAATTCTCCAGTGGTGCTGCAAGGCATTTATTTTCTGCAACTAAAATGATTGGTCAATGGTGTCAAAACTGGTTCCTACAGCATCAGTAGTGTCTTTATTCACCACTCACCAGACACATTCTTTTTTTTCGAGAGGAATACGGTAGTCCGAGGTGAATAGTGAAGGAGTTGTAGCTGTTCAGTCCTTCATTTGTGAATTGCAACCATGGAGACTAAGCATCAGAAGAATAACCATTTGAGCAACTTTCCTCAGCATTTATCTTTCCAGTCCTTTTAAAGTCTCTCTAGTAAGCGAATAAGGCATGCTCCAGTGATGTTTTGGTCCCTTGCAATGAAAATCCTCCAATACCACGTACCACTAAAAAACAGTTGCCATCACCTTTCCAGTGGTAGATAGTGCCTTCTTTGGAGATAGCAAGCCTATATTGTTTTGATTTTTGGGTATCCATGATATTTGCATTTTCTAGTCTGAGGGTTTCCATAGGTCTTCCCTAGGTCTGCCCCATTGAGCATCGATTGATAGGTGACATTTAAAAGTAGCACTGTGGCCAGACTATGGGCATTGAACTATTTACATATTCTAAGCAAGCAGAAGACAGTTTGGAGTTTGAGTGTTAATTGGCTTACTTACTTTAGTGACACTAAACTCAGGAGTTAAATCTCAAAATTGCATTCAAGTGCCCTGACTAATAACAAAAATGTATCTTATTTGTATATCACTCACATGTGTAGATCCTCAAATCATCTCTGAATTCATGCTGACACTGTCCTTGCTTCTGGAGAGTGACTACTTATGTTCCCCGTGGTCCCTGTGTGCGTTGTAACGTAGCCACCAAGCTTGCTTCGTGATGGACTACAATCTCAATACAAATTAGTAAATTAGTAAACTAAACATAAGATTGTAGTCCATTACAGGAGCAGGCTTGGAGCGGTGGTACTTTACAACAAACATAGGGATCATGGGGAAGAAAAGTAGGCCCCCTCCAGAAGGAAGGACAGTGTCAGCACCAATTCAGAGATGATTTGAGGATATACAGCCGAGTGACACACAAATGAGTTACATTTTTGTTGATAGTTAAGGTAGGAATGCAGAATGCGGAATACATCTGTGGTGTATGCTGCAAGTAGGCTCAGACTCTTTCAAACCATGCTGAAGATTCAGCATAATTTAACCATGACAACTTTTTACCACAGTGTGCTGTGTATGCCACATATCCACATAACATGTTCCTCTTTCTTAAAGGAGAACTATGGGGTGAGTGAATTACACTTCTCCCCATAGTTAGTGCCGATGGGTGACATTGAAACTGCCACACATGGGTTCTATTGATCGGGAAGTGAGCGAATGCATACTGCCGCTTGCTCACTTCCTGATCATCTCCCTGCAGAGATCGGTGACTGTCAGTCACTGTTTCCCAAAGGGATTCCCCCCTCCCCTCTCCGATCCTCCAGCGCTGACTGGAGGAATGGACGGGGAAGGGGGCGGACACAGCTGGCTCTGCTTCTAGATAGGCAGAGCCCACTGTCAATCAGCCAGCTGGGTGGATCTCAACAGTATTGTCGGGATACTCCCCGGCTGTGGTGCTCTCAGCATATAGTGGGCAATAGCCCGCTATATACTGAGTTTTGGGTCATAGGAAGACGTAAGTATATGTCCTCTCATGCCCCTAAGAGAACTATGGGAAACAAAAGGTTACCCCATAGTTCTCTTTTAAGATTTAAAGTTTGGAGGTATGAAAGATTACCATTTAAACTCAAAATTGTCTTCTGTAATCAATGGCTAACATAAACTAGTACAAGACTCTATATCTAACAAACTGTAAAAATGCTTTAATAGAAACTTTTACTGATCTCGTAGCCTCAGGCCCCCTGGAGTTATCCAATATCAAATTTCTGAGAAAGCTTGAATCATTAAATCCAAAAAGCACCAAAGCAAAGCACAGCCGTTGAGCAGTACTGCTAAGCAAAGCCTGAATATGTAATGAGCAGATACCGGGTGTACAAATATATCTACAAACTACACACAAAAATATGTTTTTTAAAGCATTAACACTCACTGATTATTTACACTACATTATAAATAAAAATTATTTACATTATGCTGATAACATTCATGTATATATTTACAGAGTTGTAACGACACCCTTTTCTTGGTCAGTGATACCCAGTGCAGTATAACACTACTTCTGGCTTCAAAGGGTGGTCTACAGCAGGGGCGCCCACTATTTTTCGTCTGGAGATCTACTTTTCAAATGACGAGCTCATTGAGATCTACCAACGAAAAAACACCTGCATTCAGGGGCGGGAGGGGGCGTGGCGGTGCATTGAAGTCAATGGCACCGCAGCCAGGCTCTGCAGGCAGGCCCCTCACCCACAGTGCGATCGCCTGCATTAGTGCCTGTGTTCCAGTCCAGTGCGATCCGCAAAAATTCTGCGAGCACTATGTGCCTGCGTTCCGAGTGCGGGCGATCGCAATGTGGGCGATGCCATTGACTTCAATACAGCTCCACACCCCCTCCCTCACCTGAACGCAGGGAGTCGGCCGGCTTACATTCCAGTGCGCCCTACAGGTCCCGGCGTCCTGTCCTCCCGTGGTGCTCGTGTGGCCGACATTGCACATGGGGTGT
>NW_017306302.1:824002-864688 GCF_000935625.1 Nanorana parkeri | reverse complement strand
TTCATTCATAACTGGGGACACATAGTACTATGTGTCCCCAGTGATTTACAAACACTGGAGTGATCAGCCGATCGCTCCAGTGTTTGTCCTGCACAGAGGATTGGTACATACTACTGACATGTACCGATCCTCTGCCGCTCGGCCACGCACAAATGGGCTTCGCTTCTTCTCTGCATCGGGGGATCCGACGAGAAGTCGGAGCCGCTGTGACAGAACGGACGAGCAGTGAGGGGAGATAGAGGCGCCGGCTGTCAGATCCTGGCCGAGCGTCAAACACAAAAGGTAGAAGTCATGTTCCTCCTTGTCATCAGCAGTTACCACTGGGCCTCAAGACTCAGGCTCTAGTGTAAGCACATGGCTACTAGTCCCCAGGTTTCAGGCCTAGCCATCTCAGACTGTCCATAGCAGCCTCCCCCCAGGGAAGAGAGAGTTCACATGGTCCACCCCAAGTATTCATCTCCTCCCCCAGCATGCACCACTGGCCATTAACCTCACAGTGATTGGCTGGCTATCTACTCATAGCAATCTCTCATTGGTTGTTCTACTCTGTGATCAGGGTACACCCAGCAGCAGACAGATGCAAATGATAACAGATTGATTAGGGGAAACCAAATGAACAGACTACAAATCAGCATCAGACTACTTACAATCTAAAAATACTAAATGTAATAGCACTCCTGCCTACAGGGTGCTACATCGTATAAAATGAATAGGTGATTTGGGCCCATTTGAGGAGGAGTAGAGGCTTTGTACACTTGTCCTGAGAAGAGGTTGCTGTACGGAATCAATATCCTTATGCTCAGCTTCACAGGACCTGGCACGTGACTTCAGGAAACTGACCTACTCTCTGCTGTGACTGCGGCTTTTACTCACCAGGATTTGGAGAAAAAGACATAATATATATGTGAGTGTTCTTGAAGATGAGCATGGACATCATTTATCTTCTGTGTCTCAGAAACATTGTGAACAGAGCATCTGGTTAGGTATAGCCAAAGCTATAAAACTTTATAATGTGTTTCCAGAAACATTACAGTGGAAGAGCATTTGTGGAGTCCCTGCAAAATGTTTTCCCAGGTTCTGGAGCAAAAATGAGACACCTAATTATTTCTCCTATGTATGGGCCATTGCCAGTTGGGTTTGTTGAACTCTAACATTTCTACACTACACATATGGAGGTTTGAGCCTTTACGTAGCAGTAGGTGAGAGACTGTAGCAGCAGGTGAGAGGAGACAGCACTAAAGAACTTCTCGCCTTTTTGTCCTACTTAAAGCAGAATTCCAGATGAAAATAGCAAGATAAAAATGAATAGCCCATTAAAGGATAAAATAAAAAAAATCAGCTAAAAAAATCAGCTTTTGCTGGAATATTCAGCTTCAACCCTGAGATTTTATCTGTAGTAATACAGGGTTATTGAAATTCCGAGAATCATACACACACACACAAACACCATATAAGTTGAACCTGATGGACCTTTGTCTTAATTCAGCCTCACCTACTATGTAATTATACTTTTTTCTTGGGATGTTCAGAGGAACATCCCATGTTTACATGGTACAAGAACAAGTACAGATACTTTTCCAGCTCCAAGACTAGACTAAAGAAAAACTCAAAAGTTAGGAGGCAGCTATCATTAAGGAGCATATGAAGCTCCTGGGATTTGTGCATCCCTGTTTTAATGTATGATATATTTTTTTATAAATATACATAAGGGATGCAACGATACAATTTTTTCAAGTACAAGTACTGATACTTGTCCAAGTACTCACAGATACAAGTACTGATACATTTTTTGTTTATTATCATTGTTTTTCTAAAACCACAAAGACTAATGATTTTAGGACAGTGATAGAGCGCCATAGCTCTGTCACAGCTGCAACCTCTGCAACCCTGGTAGTTCTCATGAAAATGCCAAGTATCGGCGCTGGTATCTGAACATCCCAACTTTTTTTCTGCTGCTAGATGTCTTTAGTCTGATTAGCAGCATCAGTTGCTCTCCTTCCTCTAATCCCAGGTCATTCGAGACCCTTGGTTCTCAACTGGTGGGTCGTGACCCAAAAGTGGGTCGCGACCCCATTTTCAGTGGGTCGCAGCATGCCTTCCACTTTTCTAGGTGAGAGGCTCCTCTGCCTCCCCCTAGCGCAGCACTGTCAGTTCAAGCAGCCACTGAAAATATGCTGCGAGTGTCAGCTTGAGGTGGGATGGGGCTATAGCCGTGAGGGAGCTCCATTCATAAGTGCATTACTTACAGCTCCCTCATGTGTCCTATACTGGTGCCATTGTGACATCACATTCTGGCTCTCTGCACCTCTATAGGGTGTGCAAGAGAGCTGTACAAGCAATGAACATATGGATGGAGCTCTGTCACAGAACAACAGCCCACACTGGACCTCAGGCTGAGGATCCACTCCAGTTCTCCTAAGGTAGAGAGACTTTAGGGTAGACATGAAATAAATGTAAAACATTTTTTGTAGTGTGTACAAGAATGTCCGAGTGTGTGATATTGTGTCTGTGGTTGTGTATGTATATCAGTGTTTTTGAGGGCCTGTTCACACAAGTACAGTGTAATCGCATAGTACCATGTGATTAACGCACTGTACCACGCAATCACACCTACCCGCATTCTGGTGTGGGAGGTGTGTTTCGTTGCCATTCATTTGTTTGGTACCCCAAACGCACCTCCCACCCACAGTTTGCACACCTGCACTGGAACGCACAGTACCCTAATGCTGTGCGTTCTATTGCAGTGCGACTTGGGTCGCGACCTAATGACCAAGGACAAATGTGGGTCCTGAGTTTACAAAGGTTGAGACCCACCCCAACCTGTTACTGGACAGTAAAGGAGAAGCAGCTCATCTCTCTGTCACTCTACTTTGTACCACTATTAGAATGCTTCTTGTCAGCATATGAACTGATTGGCTCATTGTGCTGCTTCTTCCTCTCACCCCACAGCCATGCTTTGCAAGGATATCAGATCAAATTCAGGAATCTATACTGCTTGCATTAAAAGAATGTGTTCAATGATGTATTAATGATTACATAGCTGAATTAATGTGTGCCTTTTATATCTGCCTAGAGTGCAGCTTTAAAGTACCGTATATCTAAAGCAAAATGTTGTTTTATGTTTGAATAGGGTTGGGAGCCGTTAAACCCCATGCCAGTTTTTCTATGCCATCTTAATCCCATTAGGGACATTTCCCTTTACTTATTATTCCACAGGCACAACAATCTTTTGGTTAGGTATGGTTAGAATTTCTGTCAAAGTTTTTATTTCTGTGTATCACTTTTAGGTTGATTTCCACTCACTTGCTGTCTCCATATCGCAAAGAGACACAAACAGCAATAAAGAACAAATTAGTACGATGGAGGAGGGTTGGAACATCTGATACATTTTATTGTTTTCCTTATTGCCAGGTTCTCCAGTTCTTTCATTTCAGTTTCTCGTGCGCCCCTTACATTCCCTAAGGAATGTCCTGGAGGTTGAAACCCAGGGGCAGGAGTAAATGTTTCCGCCTAAAGCTGAGCTTTAAAGAAACCTCAGGGCACCAAGTAACATTGATCATTCCTAAAACCAACATAATTGTGATATCCCGGTCCATTGAAGGCAGAGGTACATGGGATGAGATTCAGGACTCAGGAGCATGGAATGTAAAGGTTATGCGTCCAATCAATCTTTAATATTCTAAAGCACATAAGGTCCCTGGTAGAATTTCATTAGGCAAATACAAATATATCCCCTTAAAGAAGAAAGACTGATCTGCACACAAAGTAAGCCATCTATCATTTAGGACAGTTATTACATTAAAACATTTTTAGGATCTGTTCACAGATGACCTACAAAAAAAAAATTCTTACAACTGCCACTGAATATGATGCAGGAAACTGACCTCTCATTGCTGGTGCTTCCCATAGTGCCCTTCCGACAATAGGCAAGGAAACACTATTTCACCATACCAGAGCTAACTTTCATCTTGTAAATCAACTTTAAATCACATACGTTTCATTATACGACTGGTAATGTGACCTACACTCATGATCTGTTTGTTTTAATTAACCATTTTTGTTCAGCCTTATAGGACAAACCGAAAACAGGAAGATAAGACTGAAAGAGGAGGACCCCAGTGGATCAAAGGGCGTAAAAACACTGCACCAGAGAAGGCCTTAAAACAATTGAGTAAAGTAAATAGAATAGATAGAAAAGATATTCTTAATGTTGAAACTACCATTACATGTAACACTCTCTGGTGATGCAAGTTGGATACTCAACTGCGGAGTCAGTGGTGAATGACGGGGCTCAGTATGTGATTTCTGATCTTCACTCTCCATATACTGTTTAATGGAAGTCAAACCTATCAAATAAAAAACTCCACCTCACTTGGTGGGACGAGAGAGTTTTACTTGTCTTTAGAAACTGGAGGTTCCGGTGATCTGTATATATGATGATAGGGAGTTTGGTACCCTCCTGGAGGTGTTGCCAGTTTTCCAGGGCACATTTGATAGCGAGGAGTTCTTTCTCCCCGATTGGGTAATTGATCTCTGCTTTGTTTAGGGTTCTTGAATGGAAGGCTACTGGGTGCAGAGGGGTTGAAAGTGACTCCCGTTGGGACAGTATGGCACCTATAGCCGTCTGAGAAGCATCCACATCAAGAACGTATTGGATACCCGGATTGGGTAGTTTAAGAATGGGTGCGCTAGTGAAACATGTCTTCAGTCTTTCGAAAGCTTCCTGTGCCTCTCTATCCCAGTTATATCTTTGCTTTGAGCTAGTCAACTGGGTCAGAGGTCTTACAACTGCAGATAAGTTTTTTTATAAACTTTCTGTAAAAGTTGGAAAACCCCAGGAATCCCTGGAGTGCTCTCCACGTAAGCGGTGTTGGCCAGTTGCGTATGCACTCAACTTTGGACTGATCCATTTGTATTCCATCCGGCATGATGGTCTATCCTGGAAATGACAGAGGTTTCAAAAACAAATTTTTTCGCTTTCGCGTACAGTTGGTGTGCCCGTAATCTGGCAAGTACCCATATAACATGTTTCCTATGGTTGGTAATATTATCTGAGTAGATGAGGATATCATCTAGGTATATTACTATGCAGATGTCTAGAAGGTCGCGAAAAATGTCATTTATGAAACATTGGAATGTAGCAGGTGCGTTACTCAGACCAAAAGGCATCACGCTGTATTCAAACAATCCGTATCTGGTACAGAAGGCGGTTTTCCATTCATCCCACCTCTTTTATCCTGATTAGGTTATACGCACCTCTGAGGCCGAGTTTTGTGAAAATCCGAGCTGTTTGTAGTCTTTCAATGAGCTCAGGAATAAGAGGTAGCGGATAACGTTTTTTTACTGTGATGTTGTTCAAGAGGCGGTAGTCAATTATTGGTCGTAGACTTTTGTCCTTGTTGCGTACAAAGAACATTCCTGCTCCCACAGGTGATGTGGAACGTCGGATGAACCCCTTTTTTAGATTGTTCTCTAAGTACTCCTTTAGGTGTTCTAATTCCGGTCCGAAGAGTGGGTAGATTTTGCCAGTAGGTAGGAGACTATTTAATTGGGGGAAGGGAAGGTTTAATAAGTAGTTTAAATAATGTGAAGGAGGGTCCCCTACTATTCAATATTTAGAAAAGGTACAAAATTCCACAAAAGGGAGATCCCACTATTCCTTCAAACAGATATAAAATAGATATTTATAAAAATATATATGTTTATTTATAGAAACACTAAAAAATATGTATAACAGAACATATCAAAATTTGTATAAAAAAACACACACACATGTATATGGCTGCATTCCGCTAATAACTTTTAAACAGTAGGTAATGGAAAAACAATTTAAAGACACACCGTTTGAATGCCTAACGTTTTCAAAATAGATAGAAAAAATCTGGCATCGGAAATATACATCATTTCCTATGTTTTTAGGATCTCCAAATAGATGGCAAAAGATAGCCCATATTTAATGGAGGGGAGAAAAAGTGGCAACAGAGCTCTGTGAACTTGAAATGGGTATAAGTTGTATGAAAAAAGAAGCAAAAAATTAAAACAAAAAACAAACAAAAAACAGTCAAATAGAAAAATAGATTCAACTCACGGTGGAGTGTGTCCTCAAAATTTTCGAGATGTAAAATGGTGGTCCTGCTGCTGTAATTGCATCCGGTCAAAGAGAAATGGGAGATTCAGGAGATATAGCTATATCTCGGCTTTGTATGTTAGTTATTGCCTTAACTGAATACCAGAATTCGATCTATAGGGTTTATTTCTCTTTTCCGAGTAGTAGCAAGAAAAAGGGGATCCGTGATGGAACAGAAAATCAGATGGTGTCTTTTTAAACCGGAACAGAATAATTTGGTATCTTTATTCCTTGCGTTGAAAATCCAAAAGGTTCAGAAGGAAGTTGCCGTCAATTATATAATGAGAAACATAGTAAACACTATGCAGGTTTCAGTAGATAGCATTATCTCGGCTTTGCAAAGTTCTGTCAGAATATCCTCTTTGTAGCAGTCTATAGAACTTTGCAAAAAGCAGATAACAAGACCAAGGCAAACTACAGACCAAATTGGTTTTTAAAAAGATAAAGAGAAAAACAATAAACAGAATGACCAACTTAGACTCATCTTCACTTATAATAATCAACATCAAGCAATTAGGAATATAGTAACCAAACATTGGCATTGTTTACTAAAGGACTCCAGGATCTCCAAGTTTTTACAGCCAATACCAACAATAATTTATAAAAAAATGTCCCTCTTTAAAAGATAAAGTAGTTTCCAGTGAATTTAAATCAAACAAAAAATTGTCCTGTTGCAAATACCCTGGTACTTATAAATGCCAAAAGTGCAAATTTTGCACTTTTATTCAAACAGGATCAGAGACCACTACCCTAGTGGGCAAAGAGTTAAATGCAGACACTTCACCAATTGTGAAACCAGGGGAAAGATGCACGTGACATGTTCTATATAGGGAAAACCAAAAGAATGTTAAAAAATAGAATTTCTGACCATATCTCTGATATTGGGGCACATGACCTTAGGTCCCCTATTGCCAGACATATGGTACATGCACATGGGGGAAAATCTCAGGGACTTAATTTTTTCGTTGTGGACAGAGTTCATATGTCCAACAGGGGGGGAGACTGGGATAAAATCCTACTTCAAAGAGAATGTAAGTGGATCCATTCCACCAGATCCTATGAAAAACCAGGAATCAACGAATCCATTAATTTCAGTTGCTTTTTATGAGTCAATCTTCCCCCACTTCTTAGCCTTTGTACTTTTGGGGTCCCCTTCCAAAATGGAAATCGCTTCTTTTTCTTAGATAAGAGTCAAGATCTGTATCTATATAAGATACACATGTATAATGAGAGAAATATTTGTCCTTTATTTTGAAATTAAATAGGTATAGATTGTAGTTCACATTTCTCTGGTGTTGAACTGACTGACATAGAGGATTTAAAAGTTATAATAAAATAAAATAATAGAGAGGGAAAGTCCCTCTAAGAATTAACAACCATCATCAAACATAAAAAACTTTCAAGTTCACAGAGCTCTGTTGCCACTTTTTCTCCCCTCCATTAAATATGGGCTATCTTTTGCCATCTATTTGGAGATCCTAAAAACATAGGAAATGATATATATTTCCGATACCAGATTTTTTCTGTCTATTTTGAAAACGTTAGGCATTCAAACGGTGTGTCTTTATATTGTTTTTCCATTACCTACTGTTTAAAAGTTATTAGCAGAATGCAGCCATATACATGTGTGTGTGTTTTTTGATACAAATTTTGATATGTTCTGTTATACATATTTTTTAGTGTTTCTATAAATAAACATATATATTTTTATAAATATCTATTTTATATCTGTTTGAAGGAATAGTGGGATCTCTCTTTTGGGGAATTTTGTACCTTTTCTAGGTAGCAGACTACCAGGGAGTAGGTCTATGGGACAGTCATAGGACCTATGAGGGGGTAAGGTCTCTGCCATCTTTTTGCAGAACACATCAGTGAAGTCAGCATAATGGTGTGGGAGTGGCTGACAGGTGAGTTGCAGGATAGGGTTCACCTGGTAGCAGGTTTCTCTACAGTACTTGGACTCTAGCAGTAGTCCTTTTCGGTCCCATAGCAGGGTAGGTTGGTGTAACCTCAACCAGGGGAGCCCTAATATAATAGGGAAAATAGGAGACGGAATGACGTTGAAGGATAAATATTCGGTGTGGTTACTAGGAGAGGTTACAAGAAGGGCCTGGGTCTGATGTGAAATAGAGCTGGTACCGGGGTAGTGCCGTCAATAAAGCTAACCGACACAGGGTTGTATTTGGTAAGTATCAGAATTTTATTCAAGCTTATCAATTGTGAATCGATTACATTTCCGCACACATCGATGTCCACCATAGCTTCAACCTGCACTCTTCTTTGCTCCCACTGTAGGGTAATAGGAATATGTAAGTAGTTATAGGTCTTAGAACGGAGAGATAAGTTACAGGATGGGGTTGTCTTACCTGTGGATTTCCTACGTACAAGAGGACAATCATCAAGGACATTGTCATAGCACATCTTCTCATCTTCTCGGGTTGTGATAAGGGGCCCATGATAGTTCCTATCTCCATATTTTTTTCTGAGTGAACTGGATTTGTAGCTGGATTTGTTCTGCGGGGTATGTAAGGTAATCCAGACGACTTCTCCAACCTGCGCTCTCTCAGTCTGCGGTCGATGAAGAGTACAATCACGGCATCGAAGGTGGAGGGTAGGTCATCTCGTGCTAATTCATCTTTTAGTGCAGCGTTTTTCAACCACTGTGCCGCGGCACACTAGTGTGCCGTGAGATATATTCTGGTGTGCCGTCAATAAATCGTTAATTTCTTTGATCGATCAAAATTTTTTTTGATCGATCAAAGTTACTCACCTCTCCGCCGGCTTCCGGGTCTTCCGTCGGAGATCCGGTGACGTCACGGATATCGACGTCACCGGACTCCTCCCCCCTTCGCCGAGTGGCTCTGTCGGCTAACGAAGGGAAGGGGGGAGGAGTCGGGTGCTGTAGTTGTCCGTGATGGGTACTGAAGGGAAGGAGGGAGGAGTCCGGTGACGTCACGGACAGACTCCTCCCCCTTCCCTTCGTTACCTGACGGAATCACTTGGGCTGAGTCTCCTCCTCACTCTTGGGCCGGTGAGTCATCGCATGTGTGTACAAGGCAAAATCTGCTACCCTGGTGAGACCCCAGTAGTCAATATAGGCACAGAGGTAAAAAAATTTAACATTTTCTAATGGTGGTGTGCCTCGTGATTTTTTTCATGAAAAAAGTGTGCCTTTGCACAAAAAAGGTTGAAAAACACTGTTTTAGTGGGTCGGAGAGTGGAGCCTGAATTGGTTACGGAGACTGACATTGTTCCACTCAGTCTCCCTAGCCCATCTTTTGAACTCTGCAACGTACTCTTTGACAGGTCTCTTCCCCTGTCTCAGGTTACGTATAGCAGACTCTGCTGTCAGCTGCTTGCTGGTATCTTCGTATAGTAATGACATTGCTTCTAGGAATTGTGGGTAAGAGTGGAAAATGGGGTCTTCCTTCTCTATGTAAGTGGTGGCCCATGCTCGGGGTTCACCCTTTAGGTATGAAATCACCGTAAGTACTTTCACTCTGTCAGTGGGATAAGTCTTCAGTCTCAGATCAAACAATAATTTGAAGGAATTAAGGAATTCTCTGTACGATTTCCTATCTCCTGAAAACGTCTCTGGGGGCTTGACCTTAGGCTCAGATCCCTCTCTTGCTGTCGTTGTGTGCTGGTAAATCTGCTCTCTCAATTCCTTGTTCTTCAGCTGTAATTCCTGTACAGTTTGTGTCAGCGTTTCAACACGCTGTGTGAGAGCCACTAAGTGCCCAGCTAACTCCACTGGATCCATTTCTACGGGTCCGACTGTTAACACTCTCTGGTGATGCAAGTTGGAAACTCAAGACAGACAGTGGTGAATGACGGGGCTCAGTATATGATTCCTGATCTTCACTCTCCATATACTGTTTAATGGAGGTTCAGAATCAATTACATCATTTCCCGTCAAATGAGCTAACTTAAGTGGTAGTATGTAGTATGACAGTGAGTGTAGGTGAATGCTACCTGCGGGTACAGTCTAGTCTTTACTAATAATAGTTTACTTGGAATGAAGTCCTACAGAACCCCTCAAGTCACATTAGTAGAGGAAAATTCAATTAGTGCAAGGTAACAGGTTAATATGCTTCACAGTTCAATCTGTAATTCACTTTAGTAGAGGGTAACACAATTAGTGCAAGGAAATAGGGTTAACATGCTCCACAGTTCATCCCCAAACACCCTTCAAAGTACTTCAATTTGTGCAAGGTAACAGGATTAATATGCTTCACAGTTAAATCTGCATTGATTGTATGCTGATGCGGCTGTGAAGACCTCCTTTCCAGTTCACCACTGGCGATGTTCCCATCCAGGGGTATGTGGAGTCCGAACGGTAGTCTGTAGATGCTGGACACCCTCTGTAGCTTCCCTCATAAGCGATGTTCGGCGTGCACCGCTCAAAACAGTTGGACGCCGAACATCCATCATTTCTCCCTTAAATCTCCCCTCGCCGTGCGCGGATGGGAGGAGCCAGCTGACGCGTCGGCCGTGTGCGGCCCCGCAGAACAACGGTGGACGGTTGCATCCGCCATGCGTGAAGGGGAGGAGCTATCAGACGCGCTGGCTGTGTGCGGCCCCGCAATGCAGCGCTGGACCGCGTGCGAAGTCTATCACATTACGTTCTTGTAGCCCCCAAAGAGATCGTCATAATCCTAATACTTGTAAATGGAAAGGGAACTCCAGACAGTTAAAAAAAATTAACCCTTGCAATGGGGCTACCTTTGTGCTTGCTTTGGTCTAGGGTCTAAAAAAAAAAAAAAGATATACTCACCTGAATCTTGGTCCCGCCTGGCTGCTAGACCGGTCTGCAGGGTCCCGCCTGGCTGCTAGACATAGCCTCACCCCCAGGCATTAGCGGTTTAAGCCCCGCTGACATCATCATGTGTAATATAAGTCCATTGACTTGTATTATATGTGAGGACACTGGAGCGGAAGGGGAGACAGCTGAGCACTCAGTGCCGCCGGACTGAGATATAGGCAGCCCCTACTTCCGAACGCCCGACTTCCGAACAACAACTACTTACGAACTGAGGTCTATTAGTGCCTCTGCCACCCGCAGGTCCTGCACTCCCGCAGTGAGTGTAGTGACACAACTACATACAGCTATCACACAGTGTCACAGACTTTACTGCAGTTCATTGTAAAAAAACTTTGTACAATGAACTGCAGTAAAGTCGGTGACACAGAGTGATAGCTGTTTGTACCGGCGCCGGCGGCTGTGCGGGGATCCGATGCCTGTCATTTAGGAGAACTGTGGCTGCAGCGGCCTGTGTCCCTTCAAATCCCTGCTGCTCTCCCTGCCTGTGTTGCTGTCCCGGCCGGTTCACCCTCTTCTCCCAGTCCGTCCGTCCGATCCTCTTCTCCCGCTCCGTCCGCTTCTCTTCCCCCGGTCCGTCCGCTCCTCTCTTCCCACTGTTTCGTCCGCTCCTCTCTTCCCACCGTTCCGTCCGCTCCTCTCTTCCCACCTCTCTGCTACTGGCTATTGCAATTTGAAATATCCAATAGCAGGCTGGTTATTGCGCCCAGCACTAAAGTAAAAAAAAAAAAAAAAAGAAGTGTAAAAAAAAGAAAATTAAAAAGAACAAATTTAAAAAAAAAAAAAAGTTTAAATACAAAATAAAAAATGCAAACAAATAAAAAAAACAGTTTATAAAATACAATTAAAAATAGAACAAAACTTTTTTTGGTGTGTCATTTTAAATAAAAGATTTCTTTACTATATTATAATTTTCTGAACAAGGGGAACAGACAGCAAAACATAACGTGACCCTTCCCTATGCTATCCAAAACGAAAAAAATGTTTTTATGGCTGAAGTACTCATGGCATAAAATTCTGTGCAGTGCTACCTCCCTCTTATGCTCCAATATGTTTGGGCAAGGCTGCATTTGTCTCATGGACAAGACCTTACCTATAGCTAAAAAGAGAAGAGTTTTAGCGAATAAGCAAGCCCGACATAGAAGAGAATGTCATTCAGAAGACTTTTAACTGTAAAAGTTTAATATAGAAAAGGAATATGGTTTTAATTGCTGTTTCTGCAGCTGGACATATTTGCTCAATGTTCAAGGATGGCGCTGGCATGACACAGATGCAATGACTTTGCATGCTGGTAGTAAAAGGGAAAAAGGGGGTTTCCCCATTTATTGCTGAAAGTAGAGCTAAAGTGACCATAGTAGAGATTTGCACAACCAGTTAGTATAAACTGTATAAAGTTCAAACACTTGCTGTAACGTTTCAGTCTGCAGCTCTGTTAATATAAAGACCAGTCTCACCTGCAGCATGTGACTGCTTAACAGTCTGAGTACATCATATGGAAATCCCCTAATCGCATGAGATAGAGGTGAGGCTGACAAACGCTAGGAGAATTGACAAGCAGTCAAAAAGATCATTTTCACTGATCAAAACACTGATCAAAATCAATATGTTTTTTATCAGTGTAATGACAACATATTCACAGCGATTTACAGAAAGCAGCAAACACTATTACATAATTGCCCATGTGGCCTATTCTTAGGGTTAATTTGGAACTGTGTGTTTTATTTAAGTGCAATGCATTAATAGCTTTGTTGTTTCATTTGATTTAATTATGTTTCGGTGTTAAAAATACTTTTAGTAAGGTTTTGGTGCAGTGTCTGTGCTCTGGCTTTGTGTGCAGTAGCTGTGCTTCAAACAGTAGAACATTAAGGACTCAGCCACTTGCTTATATCTTCTGTTTAGGACTTCCTTGCCCACTTTCTTTAACAGAAAGTTTATATAATGCAGGTTCCCTCACAGGGGTTGTTCTTGTTCAACATCTAGCTTTGCTTTTGCAGCAGCGCTGCTCTGGCCTTAGTCCTTAGGTCCTTGTCTGTGTCCTCCAGACAGTTTTGCAAACACTGTGCTTTATACATCATACAGATGCGCCACTTTAGGCCCCGTTCCCACTGCGCGACATTCAAATCGCGAGTTTGTTGCGAGATTTGCATATTGCGCGATATGTCGCTCGAACATGCTATGTTCGAGTCGAACATAGGTTCGACTCGAACGCGAAGCTCATCCCTAGTGCTGATCTGCACTCATAGTACACACCTTGCAGCTCCCTGCTGCACTGACCTCCACCCTAAAGGTGCCCATACACCTGCCGATTATCGTACGATAATCACGGGTGATCCCGCGATCGTACAATAATCGGCAGGTGTATGGGCAGCGTGTGACCGCATCTACTGTACCGGCTGGAAAACCTGCCGAAAATATTGCCGAATTCCACATAAGAGATTTGTTGTTTCTTCCAGTTGCCTGACAAGGTTAACTTAGCTGCTAGGAAAATGAACTGTGTTAAGGCTCGCTGTGGTTTAGTTATTCCGGGTATAGACAAGTGGAAGGAGGGCATATTGAAGGTTTCTGGGAACATGTATGTCAAAAAGGGAAACAATCAGTCTGAATATCTTAATCCAAAAGCGAGTGGCTAATGGGCATCGTCACAATACATGTACCATATCTCCCACTTCCTTGCAACCTCGGAAGCAAGCACTCGAGGCCGAAGGGAATTGGCGGGCCATCCGTGCCGGGACCAGGTACCACCTCATTACTACTTTATATGCAACTTCAGCATTTGTGACATTGATAGAGCAGCTCGCCATATTCCCCCACATCTGCTGCCATTCCTTCATGACGCACTTCTGTTGTAATTCCCCTTCCCAATCTCCGACATACTTATGGTCGGAGTGACTAACCAGCCTGTTCAGTTGTGAATATAATATAGTTACTAGACCTGGGACTCTCTGGTGAGTGAAGGCAGATATGTTCAAAACATGTGAGTGAACGGGTAGGGTCTCCCCGCTTAGTCAGGGTGGAGATCCAATGGTGAAGTTGGATGTACCTGTAACGTTCAACCTCAGGTATCTTGTTATGTTCCCGTAGGTGGATCCATGAAGGTATGGCAGGAGTGCGCAGGAAATCCTGCACTATACGAAACCCATTATTTGTCCACCATCGGAAAGCTTTGGGGTCGTCCATACCCGGCCTAAACAATGGTTGGGCCAATAAGGGGAGAGGTGGTAAATATGGCGAGATGAAGTTTGCTGAATACTTGAGAGAATCCCACACCTGTAGAGTGTGCACCATTAGAGGACTCAAATGTTTGGGCCTGTCACATGATGGTAGCCAGGGCAATGCAGAAAGGGGTAATGGGGAGCAATTCGGAATTTCCAACATAATCCATAATGGCGGAGGCCTGCGTTGGTGTATAGTTATCAATGGTAGGAGCTGAGAGGCTCGATAGTATGGCATTATGTTGGGGAGGCCTATCCCCCATCCCTTTTATGTTTATATAGGGTGTTCCGAGACACTCTAGCTTTACGGGGGTGCCATAGGAACTGGAGAATACTCCGCTGCATTGACCTCATAGCATAAGAGGGTATATTCACTGGTAGAGTTCTAAAATAGTATAGAAGTTTGGGCAAGAGAGTCATCTTTACAGCCGAGCCCCTACCCAGCCACGAGAGATTATATGGTAACCATGACGTGAGTAGTAGACATGTGCACTGCCAAAAAATTTGTTTAGTTTCGTTTCGTTTTAAATTCGGATTTGTGTTATTTTGTTTTTCGGGATTCGAAAGTCAATTCGGATTCGAAATTCGGATTTGGACGAAATTCGTTAGCGGTAGTTCGTTCGCACGTTCGCTTCGTTTTCGTTTCTTATTCATTTCCTTCATTCGTTTGCAGCAAAGTGAACTGGAGAATACTCCGCTGCATTGACCTCATAGCATAAGAGGGTATATTCACTGGTAGAGTTCTAAAATAGTATAGAAGTTTGGGCAAGAGAGTCATCTTTACAGCCGAGCCCCTACCCAGCCACGAGAGATTATATGGTAACCATGACGTGAGTAGTAGACATGTGCACTGCCAAAAAATTTGTTTAGTTTCGTTTCGTTTTAAATTCAGATTTGTGTTATTTTGTTTTTCGGGATTCGAAAGTCAATTTGGATTCGAAATTCGGATTTGGACGAAATTCGTTAGTGGTAGTTCGTTCGCACGTTCGCTTCGTTTTCGTTTCTTATTCATTTCCTTCATTCGTTTGCAGCAAAGTGACATTTGAGGAGAAAAAATGTTTTTCTTCAACGAACGAAACGAATAAGAAACGAAAACGAAACGAACGTTCGAACGAACTACCGCTAACGAATTTTGGAAACGGAAATTTGGATTCGTTTGCATTCGTTATATCTGTAATTCGGAATTCGGATACATCCGAATGTCCGAATTTCTGAAAATTCGTCCGAATTTCGATTCGGAACAAAACGAATCGCACATGTTTAGTGAGTAGCTGTTTTAAAGTTTTGAACAACGGAACATAGTTTGTGTAGTACAGGGTGTCAGAGGCAGTAATCTTAATGCCTAGATAACGTATATAAGACTTTGCCCAATCAAACGAAAAGTTGATGCTGAGATGTTCATACATTGATTTGGGGAGAGTCACATTCAGTGTGGGGGGTTGTGTTCTTTTTCAACATACTTGTGCTGAAGGTACCCCTCTTTGTCATCTTAGAAAGTTGGTAGGTATTGTAGCTACCCTGCCATTCCAATAGTAAACACATTACCAACAGCTATCTAAAGCTGGGTTAGAACTTTGTTAAGGCAATTAAATTAATGGGGGTCAAATTGACAATCACTTTTCACTGTAATGATGAAAAAAAACAAAAGGAACAGGACAGAGTGTCTGATGGTATTAACAAAAGTTCTGATGAGATTTTTCATACGAAAATCGGCCAGTGTATGGCTATCTTGGCTATGGCTATCCATTTAACTAAATCATTTGTTCAACCTTGACAAACTTTGATTACAAAGAAGGAGCAAGGAGGGAAATTGCCAGGCAAGCGGTGACTGCATCCAATCAGATATAGTCTGTTTTGGTATTCAGAGATGTCAAGATAGGTCAGCAGCACTCCAAATGCAAAGAAAGTGTTAGGCCTGCCAAGAAGTCCCAACTGTCACTACAATTGCCTGACCGGTAATCTTGTTATCCTGGTGTCAGGTGGAGAGATAGTTGGGAATCTCACAGCCAGGGTATGCAGAGACCCAATGAGCGAAGTGTAGGCAGAACAGGTCCAGCAATACAATAATAATGAAAGGAACTACTCACAGTATGGTGTCAGCCAGGATCAGTAGCCAGTAATTAGAATTACACAGCACCGAAGGAAATGGGAACTCAGCATCAGAATCCAGGCCGGGTCAGCAACAAACCAAAGGTAACAGGTCCAAAGGGTAGTCCAGAAGTCAAATTCCAAGCCGGCTCAGCAACAAACTGAAGCACGGTAAAAAAAGGGTAATCCAAAGGAAGGTGGGGGACAAGCAAAAGAACATAAACCAGGAATCCAATATGTCAAAGACAATCACACCCAGGATGCACACAAGAAATCCTATACTTGGGTGCAGACGGGAAGGGGAGGACTTTATCTATAGGTGGCAGATTAGGTAATTTCCTGCAGCTGACCAGTAGGTTGGGTCAGAGCACCATACAATTTAGGTGGATAGGACAAGGTCAGCACAGAATCAGAACCCTCCAGAGGCCCCACAAGCAAAGAAAACAACCCACAGACCAAAGGTCCCCAAGATCGATTCCAGGCAAGGGTGTGAAAGAAAGTATAATTTATTGGAAGTAACGTCACATTGGTCAAAAGTGCCAACATTTCAGGACCATGCAGGGTCCCTTCCTCAAGGCATCACAGTGTCCTATTCTCACATCTTTGAGGTTGACGGTGCCATCCGCAACGGTCACTTCAAGCACCCACCTTCTTTAGATCAGGTACAACGCTGTATGGTGTGCAGCAGGCACCTCCAACAATGTTTTGGTATTCATACAGTTGCCTTGAATACAATAGCAGGAAAACTGAGGGCATGAACCTCTGGAACTATGAGTAAATGGACCTCTGCAAAAGATGAGTATATAAAAAGAGCAAAAATAAACATGGTGGGAGGCTGCTGCTGACTGACTGAACTGGCTATGCCTGAAGTCTAGGGACTAGCCTTACACTGACACTGGGGCCTGGATCTGGAGGCCCGGTGGTCAGCTACTGATTTTAGAGATGGACAAGGACTTCTGAAGTGCTGCTTTGCCTGATGTTCTGTGCACAGATTGCCGTGTCTGGCTTAAAGGTCCTAGTCTGTGATGGCAGCAGTTACTCTGTTCTATTTCTTGAAGGAGTCTACCTCGTCCTGGATGTGCCTGACCCCGACCCTCTCTCCCTGAAGTTTCAGCAATAAAGGGAATTCAGCTTTTATCTACTGTCTGGACTTAGCTTTGTCGTTTGCCTCTGGAGGTGGTAAGTGCTATTGGGGCAGCCAGGTTACTAGAAATCCCTAGACGCTACAGAAGTAAAGGGAGGTCTAGCAACATGCCCTTAGTAAACATGACCACTGTCAGAAGACTGGGGAAGAAAAGAGAAATAAGGTATGCAAAGAATACAAAGCCGGCAATTATCTAGAAGTATGTTTTTGTAGATTGTCATTACTAAACATTTCTAAAGGCATGTTTGTTGTTACTTTAAAGATATGGGTAAAGTTTCTCTTTAAGAAACAATGCATTCATACTTTCCAACTCACCATCGTTTGGTTAATTCTTCATGGTCCATGTAACTGGGGTTGTGACAAGGAATGTGTCCTTTGCATAATACTTCGTACTAAAAGGTCTTCCTCTTTCTTATCTCAGAAAGTTGGGCAATATGTGCATTCCTTGTATACTTTCACAAATGAACTCCAAAACATTACTTTAAATGCAGTAATTCAAAATACATGTCTGAACATTGTTGCCAAGGTCAAAAGAAAGAGAAATTCGATTTTTCTTAACTGTTACAGATCATAAATGACCACAGACTCAAACGGTAATTTAAATAACAATAATGTTACTTATTGCCTATGATATGATACAGTGACGTGCGGTACCTCTTGCTCGGGGTGAGGCATTCCCCAGCCCTGCCTCCCACCTGCCAAAGCTCCGCTTCATGTTGGCCAAAGCTCCACCCCCCGCCAGACGAAGCCCCATCCCCAACCCGTTCCCAAACTAGTGTAAAGGAGGAAGGGAGGAGACAGGGAGGAGCCTCCCTGTCCCTCACTTGCTCCTCACTGCTGAGGCTCCGTGACAGGTTACACAGCGAGGAGGATTTCCCTGCTCTGTAACCTGTTAGATGCTGATCTGAATGGAGAAAAAGCTGTCAGCTTCAGACATGAAGCTGACAGCTTTTTCCTCCATAATTCTAGATGAAGCTCTGCCTCACCTCCCTCCCCTGACTGCATGTCCCTGATATGATACATCACTCTTAATAAGGGATGTCCCGCTACCATTTTTTCAAAACCAAGTACAAGTACTTTCCCTCAGATACTCGCCGATACCAAATTACCGATACTTTTCCTGAAAGGGACATGTGACATTTTTTCTAAAACAATTCAGACAAATGGTTTTAGGGCAGTTTCTTTATAATTATGAAGAACTGTAACTTAATCCATGATTCTACGTGTTCTGATACAAAAAATATTTTTAACCAAAGCCATATTTGACCGCGCAAGGAAGCGCTTCTCATTGGTCTGCGCGGTCACCTGGCTGCACTGACCAACGAGTGCTTGCAATTTACAAGTGAAATTTAAAATCCATAGTGCAGTATGAGGTACAAATAGTACACACGTACCAGCGGAGGGGAAGGACCATTCACCAAAAGGTAAGTATAGCGGAAGGGGGGAGAGTTGGCCAGATTTAAGAGGGTAATTCTATTTTCCCAAATTACTTGGGAAAGTGAACTTACCCTTTAAGGTGCATTGTGCATGTTAGAGAGCGCTGCTGCCCCACTACCACAATATGACACACAGTGGAATGGGGGTAGCACTCAGCACACACACAATGCCCTACACATGCAGATGGCAGGGGAGCGGGTTGGTTTTTATTTTCATTTGTATTTATTTTATTATTTTTTATGTTTTTACCTTTTTTAGCACTTTTTTTATTTTATTATTTTGTAATTTATTGTTTTGTATTTTTTTAACGTTTTTCTCACTTTTTTTATTATTTTACTTTGTATTTTGTATTTTTTTTTATTATTTTCTCCTTTTTATCACTTTTTAAATGTTATTTTCATTATTTTGTATTTTTTTTAAATCACGTTTTTATTTTTAACAAGCCCTTATGTGATATCATTCGGAGGTGACAGGCCCTCTTTATGAGCCTGACGTCCAATACAGAAGATACAGCACAGCATTGTGTGGTATCTTCTGTACAGCTCTGTTTGTTTCAGCTGACACAGGAAGCACTGTGAATACACTGAATACAGCGCTCCTGTGCCACCAATCACATAGTGTTCTCCGCTCTGCTCCCTGCTCTCCATCCTGAACTGCTTGCGTGAACTGCTAGCGTGCTGGACTTACCTGAGACCCTGCAGAGCACACCATATGGGGGCGTATTGTGGAACCTGGCCTTGGGGCAGCAGGGGGAGGAAATCCGGCCCTGCTCCCAACTCTTTTTACCTGCTGCTGCTGGGGCCCGGCCTCCTCCACCCCCTCCCCTGTCACCTCTGCCATGCTGCCCCGGTACTGTTGATACCCATGTATCCCCTTCACATGGGTACCGGCCATACCCCCCTGATGACGGTGTTTTACCAAAGGTCGTGACTACGTTAGAATGTGTGACCGGTGATGTGGTCACACGTTTTAACGTAATCCCGCCCACTTTTTCGGCGCCATGTGCAGTAGAACCGATCTGCCCTGAAACAGCTGTCACTTCTCTCCGACTGGGATCTCACATTTCAGCGCACTCACAAAGTCGGATAGAAGTGACATTTCAGGACCCATCAGCTGTTGCAGGGCAGATCGGTTCCCTGCACATGCGATTTGCGATGCCGATCTGCCCTGGAGCAGCGGAGAAAGCATTTGAATGCTTCACCTATTCCACGGCCGAAAAACTGGGCGAGATTACGTTAAAATGTGTGACCACGTCACTGGTCACACATTCTAACGTAGTCTCAAACTGTGATAGAACAGAGGCCTGTCTGTAATCATTTAATCAGAGAAATAGATTATAATAGGGAACATTACAGTGTTATATTCCCCCTTATAATCCACATGTCTAATTACATGAAGTAAGAGCCCCCCGCCCCCCCTTCCCCGCTCGGACTCACCCTTCCAGGATAGTAGCAGCCATGTGTCGATGTGTGCACTCACTGCAGGGGGCGGGGCGTCTCCTGTGACTCCCCTCCCGCCGCCTGTTACTATGGACACGGCCTTTTGGGGATGACGACTTACGAGCTGGCTGCTATACAAGTGATCCACCTCTACCATATCTGGCTGGAGTTTAGAGTATGGACCACCTCTACATTCTCTGGCTGGAGATCAGATAATGTAGACACCAGTTAGTGGAGATTCCTGATTTCATAATAATTCCCTATTATGTAATTTCTCCAAAATTCAAGTAACATTTATCCTTAGTTGGCAGATCAATGTAATTATGTTAGTAGGGTGGTAATGGGGAGTGCAGTGATAAAATGTAAAAAAAAAACACTTAAAGTGTATTTCCACTTTTGCAGCAAAATTGTGATAACACCTGCTTTATATTTGTTACATGTTCTCATTCACAAACTCAAAAAATTTTTTTTTAAAAGCTGCTTACATTTTTAAGTGCCTTTTGCTTGCTTACCAATCTTACCTAGCTCCCTCCCCCCCCCATGTAATGTTCAGGAGGGGCTGTGGGGAGTTATGTTTACTCTAATTAATTAACCCTGTTTGTACTGTTGTGGACAGGTTTCATTGTCAGTTGTAAACTACATTTGAACACTGTCTGTCCTAACAAAGGGTTAAAAACTTAGACGCATTGTATGTTAATGAGAGGAAGCTCAGTCTGCCCCTCAGTTTGAACCTCTACTTTCACTTTCAATCTGCTCAGAGTAGCTTTTAAGCAGCACAAAGGTACAACTTCACCAAAGACACAGCTAAAAGGCATGAGTTTTACTGTATGCTGTGTAAATAGGAACCCCTAAAAAACAAATAGGGGGGTTTCTCAAATTTGACTGCACTTTGCAAAAGTGGAAATGCACTTCAAGTCAGATCATTGAACAGTAAATATTGATTAGCTGACTTAGTCCTACTGAATACCATTCATTAAAGTTAAATTAAGCATTATCACTTTAGCATGGCATCTGTATAGTGACCTGGAATAAGGACTTGTGACCTCATTGTGTAGGATATGTACCCAGCATTTTGAAGACTGATAGCGAAATAAATGGTTTTAGGTATTTTGGATTTAGACAGTTTATGGCGTCTAGTCAAAGTTGAGTTGAGAGATAATACACAGATTAAGTCATAAAATTGCAAAGCACATGTTATATGCTGAGTCACTGCTTCTAATTACAAGGTAATAAAATAAGGGAATTACCCAGTTGATAAGGCACTTGTGATAAGCACAAGCTAATGTCACAGCACTATGAAGTGCATTGAGGTGACCGTATCTTCAATGAGGGACATACAACATGAAATACAGCAATGTGGTACATTACATTGGAAAAAATATGCAGGTGCATTTTGCTGTCTTCTCTAAAGCATTGGAAGCCCATTTAAAAATGAATAGGCTGTCTTAACATAATGAACATTTACACCTGATGCATTTAAAACCATCGCTCTCCAGGGAACCCCCCACTTCTCAGCTGGAGAGTAAGAGGAGTGAATGAGGTAGTCTTTGCTCCACTATGAGGGGTCATGAGAAAGGATGCATTAAAGGAGTCATGCCACAGGATATGTAAGACATCACTAGATACATTGAACTTATATTAAAAACACAAACAGTATCTCTTTAAATGGGGGGGGGTTGTTACCCTTTTTTTGCAAGCAAGACACTAAAACCATGTAACTATGGAGGCCTTTTTTGAAAAAAGGTAAAAAAAAGTAAATAGAAAACGATTGTGTGGAGCTAGCAGTGACAGCTAGCTCCGACCCGTAATAGTTTCCTATTGTCCGGCGGCTCTGCTGCTTTCAAAAGAAAAAGGAAAAAAAACTCTCCCGGGCGCTCTGGGAGCCTCCCGCTCCCAGCCGCCCAGGAGAGAAGCACTGATGTGTCTTTTTTTTCTTTATTCTGATACGATCGATGGCTATTGAAAATTGAAATCTTCCTGATGAAGCCTCGGCGAAACGTGTCGAAGACTGGAGCAAGCACAGAATCATGGCTGAATTAATGATATACAGAATAATCATGTACAAATAATCATGTAAATAAGATATGAATACAATGAGAGCAATGACTAATATATGAATTGATAATCATGAATTCTGTGTGGGATCCAGGGAGGTTATTTATGTTGTATACACCTATTTATGGATTTTTATTTGGATGAATTTTAAATTTACATGTATTGACATCATGAACTGAGCATATTAAAAATGAAATGTTATCATATTTACGAATCAATTGACCTTATTTTTGGATCAACTCCCTGGTATTTTGTAGTGGTCACCATAAAGCCCCTTTCTTTCTCTTTCCTTGTTTGATATATATTGCATATATTGGGGTGGTGTCCCAGTTTGCGTGATGGTTCCTAATTTCTGTAATTTAATAGCCAATAGTAATGTAGCAATGATTTTCAATGGGAAAATGTCTTTTTTTTTCTATTCTGACATCGATCGTGTCAGAATAAAGAAAACAAAGACACAGCAGTGTTTCTCTCCTTGGCGGCCGGGAGCAGGAGACTCCCGGGGCTCCAAGGAGAGTTAGCTGTTTGGAGATCAGTGTCCCTGGTTAGCAGGTAACCAGGGACGCTGATCTCTCTGCAACTGGCCGGAGCCAGCCGTAAGATCACAGCTGGCTCTGCCCAGCTGTCAGAAGCAGGCTGTCGGCCGCTCAGGTAGCTTCGGCTTTCAGCACGGCTCAGCCGAGCCGATGCATATGCATTCGGCTCGACTGAGCTGCTCGGCCATGTTCGGGAGCTGTATGGGCTATTGTGAATAGCCCGTACAGCACCTCTTCGGTTCTACTGAAACGAAGGGGTGCTGGGGCCGAAGGTAGCCGAAGGATCGGCCGAAGCTACGGCTAGATCCTTCGGCAGCTTCGTGAATAGACCCTATAGATTTTTTTTTTTAAACAAGGACTTTTCATAGATATTTCCTGTAAAGGGTGGCAGAACCACAAGCCAGTTAATCAATCAGTAATTAAAAGAGAAAAAAGATTTCATGCAAAATATTTTCTGTATGACACACAGTAGCACAGCCGGAGGCAATATTTATTTTTGGGTGTCTCTATGCAAATCAGGGACTTCACATGACACTCAGAGGCAATACATTTGCAGTTAGGCATTGATAACTGTTCTGACACTTACTGATGTCAGAGCAGAGAATAAATGCATCGTAGAGATCAAGAGCAGTGAAGATTGACACAAGTTGGGCTGAACTGGTTTAATGCAGTCTGTTTTTACTGTTTGTCTAGATAGGAGACATATGAGATTATTAAATAACCTTTTGTTCTATAAATTCTCAGAGGTAACTTTATTCACAAATACTTTTGAGAAAATGTTCAGTACAAACTTGCTTGACCTGTAGCTTTCACACAGATAGTTGAGCTCCTATTTCATCAACAACTGAATCCACTGTCTTTAGGATTATGCTATATGCAATGGAGATGGTAGGATCGGTGACCATGAGGGAGCTTCTGCTAAACAATTCAGAATTATCAGTAAACTGTACTGAACGGAAACATATTTTGAAATTAAAGGTACCCCCCGGAAAATTAGACTATCCTATCAGAGACACAGGAGGTTTTTCTAACACTGGTTGGTTGGCCAGGGAATGATCAAAAATGTTGATCAAAGATCAAAGGTTTTTCTAACACTGGTTGGTTGGCCAGGGAAAGATCAAAAATTTACACAGACAAACTGAACTCATTTCGAACGCACATTTTATTTTATCTATTTGTTGAGAAAACCAATTTGAGGAATCAAGATTCAATCCAGATAAGGTGGGCAATACTATCAAACTAGCAATACTATCAAACTAGAATACTAGCAAACTTACCCTAATAATTGTGGGAATCCTATTATCAAAGATACATTTTAGTGGAGATACATTTTAAAGTGTATTTCCACTTTTGCAGTCAGATTTGAAAAAATCCCCCTATATGTTTGTTATGTGTTCCTATTCACGCAGCATATCTAAAATAAATTGTAAAAATATATTTCTTATCTCATAACTGTTTTGTATGTGAAGGCCTTTGTGCAGATTCAAGGCTACTTTGAGCAGTTTGACACTCTGCTTTCACTTTTAGACTGAGCTACCTCTCATTAACATACAATGCTTCTAAGAGGATTATTCACTAAAGAGTCAAAGGATCCAGCTGTAGCTTCGGCTGATCTGTCGGCTTGCTTCGGCCGCCGCAGTCCTTCAGTTCAGTTGAACCGAAGGGCTGCTGTGCAAGCTATTCACAATAGCCCATACAGCAACCGAAGGCTAATGCTAACGCTAATGCTTCGGCTCGGCTGAGCCGTAGTGACAGTCGAAGTGTGGAGAAAGGTCGGCCGAAGCTGACTGTTCTCCAGGCAAATGACAGCTGGATGAAGAAAAATCCTTTGTTGTGTTTTTATTTCAATTAAATTATTTTTGATTAAAGTCTGGTCTTTTTATTTAACTTTATTAAAGGGGTACCTGATGTGAATAAGCCCCCCCTGCCCGCACCCCCACAACCAACGCCCCAGGGCTTGTGGGGAAGAGACCCTGATCCCCATCGGCATAGCACCATTCCAGTGCCGAGGGCATGTGGCGTGGTATGGCAGGGACGGGGGGCCGCTCGCTCCTCAAGGGTCTGGTTGGGAATTTTAGCGAGGACCCCACGCTTTTTCCCCCATTTTTGGGGGTGGGGTTCCTCCTTTAAATTCCTACCAGACATTAAGGGCCTTGTATGAGTTTGGGGGGGAACCCATGCACTTTTTTTATTTTTAACTTGGGGTCCCTCCTAAAATTCCTACCAGACCTAAAGGGGTGGCATGATTTTTGTGGGAACTCCATACTTTTTTTCTTCTTTTTTTTTAAAATGGGGTCCCTCCTAACTTTCCTACCAGACCTATAGGGTATGGTTTGGGAGAGGGACCCCACACTGTTTTTTTTTTTCTTTTCTCTAAAAATGTTTTTATTATTTTCTTAACTTTTTAACTTTTTATTTTTTTTACATTTATTTAAATAATTTTTATACATGTTTTCCATTTGTTTACACTTCTTCTATTTTGCTTGCTACCTCGGAGGTAGCGAGCAGAATAGCCGAATGCCGCTCGGAGGCATTCGGCTATTCACTCACTGCCGTTCGGCCCCTATGAGAATTGGGGCGAACGGCAGCGAGAGAACTGCCGGAGCTTCGACTGAGCGGATCCAGATGTTGGATCGGCTGAGTCGAACTCCTTCTGCACTTTGGCTCAGCCGAACATGCAGAGCAGAGCATGTTCGACTGCCCGAAGGCAGCCAATGTACGGCTGATTTGAGCCCATGTACGGCTGAAATCAACAATACTGAGCTGAAATCAGCAATACTGAACGTCGTTCAGCTCAGTTCACTTCGGCTCGGTTATTCACTCAGCTGCCTTCAGCAGCTTTGTGAATAACTCTCTAAGTCTTCAACCCTTTGTTGTGTTCACATTTAGTTTACAACTGATAATGAAATGTGCCAGCACAGTGCAGACAGGGTATTAGAGAAAACATAACTTCCCACACTTCCTCCTGAACATTACATAGAGAGGAAGCAATGTAGGATTAGTGAGCAAGCAAAAAGCACTTAAAAATGTAAGCAGCTTTTAAAAAAAAAAAAATTTAAGTTATGCTCTGTGAAAAGGAACATGTAACAAATATAAAGCAGGAATTATCCCAATTTGGCTGCAGAAGTGGAAATACACTTTAAGTGGCTCTTTTGAACATTTTACAGTAGCAGTTCACTCCCCACCACCACCTTTCTGACATAATTACATTGATGTGCCAACTAAGGATGAATGTTACTTGTTTTTTGGAGAAATTACATAAAGATTATGAAATCGTGAATCTCCACTGTATAGAAATTATTATATTCATTTTATTTTAATTATAACTTTATTAATGTTATAGTATGTTGCTTTTGTTCAGTTAATTTGTGTGCTCTTTTTTTTAAAAAACACAATTGTTTTATTTTTAAATAATTTCACCAATGTGATGACATTTCTTTTATTTCTTTTTAAATTTAATAGTTTATTCAGGTTGTGTGGGACTGAGGTTTGCTGGCATTACTACTGACCAAACAACATGTCTTAGGTGACAACAGTAACAGCAGTAAAATTATAACAAACAGGGTGAAGCTGATATAAATCCCCGTACTTCCTTATATGTGGAGCTTAGTGCAACTCTCCCGCTCTCATGCTGTAGCCTTTTAATACCACTAAGTCAACTCTTCTTTTTTTCACTGGACTATCTCCACTTTATTTTACCCCTTTTTGTCCTTCTCCAACATTGTTCTACCTGGCTGGTGCATTTATTGCCTAATTCTTCTACTTGGGGATGCCAAAACAGACTAGTCAATATTTTCTAGGCCACAACTGTGATGTAAGGTAATGTATAATGTATTTTTAATAATACTTGATAAAATTTAACTTTTTTCGCCGAAGTTCAATGGAGCATGAGGTCAATGATAACAGTGTTACGTCTATACACAAAGTGACTAAGGTACAACAAGCAAAATAGGTATTTTGGCTTTGTTATGGCTCACTGATGCTTGCTGGTTAGAAAAAACAAAAAAACTATAAACACTGAATTTGTTTTCGGGTTTCAAACACAATTTTAATTTAAGGTAATGTAGATATATGCATACAAATTGTTTCATTTTTTTACCTAAAGTGTAAACATTTTGTGACATTTAAGTAAAAAAGTGCCGCCCCCCTCCCCCTGCTGCTTTAAGGACTTACCTTACCTTAAATGATGCCTCTTGATCCGTTCATCCAGTAGTTTTCAGGAGTCCCTCCAGCGCTGGTGCCAGTCTCTGATCCAGCACTGACTGCTGTTTCTTCCTGTGGAACAATTTTAGAATGTGGTATGTTTGTCTCTTATCTTTTTTTTTTTTTTAGCAATATCGTTTATTAGAAGAATTTATGCATAGTTACAGGTGATGCAACGATAAACAGATGTATGAAACATATATTGAAGTACAGGTTTTCCGCGTCCAACAGGTGAATACATTAGAATAAGTTGTTTGAGTAGAAAATTAGATCTCTATGAAACATTTATATATGCCAGCAATTTTTACTACTAGTGTAGAACAAAAAGTTACATTTCAAGAATATCATATGAAATTATTCAAAAAACATCTTAAAAAAATAAAACCTATACGTTTAAAATTAAATCTCAAGATAGAAAATGCAGGATCAGAGCAATCCTAGTTTAAAGATAGCATTGGAACAGTTCGAAGTCGAGTGCGGGAAACGCTTCAAAGGATGGTGAATGGAAAGTGTCTAAGAATACCTTTCTTAATCAATGTCGGCCAGGTCGTGTATTATAGCAATGAACGGCCAGTTGTTGTCAGTATAAATGAGTGTAGTTCTGTCTTGTGGTTAACCGAGAGGTCCTTATGTATGAAGTCGTCCCATTCTGATATACAGTGTCTATGATCAGAATAGTGGGAGTTTGTTTCAAGCAAATCCATGGATAGAAATTTGAAAAGGATAAGTTTCAGGTTGGCTAGTGTGGGTGTGTCTTTTGATATCCAGTTTAGGAGTATACATTTTTTAGCCCCAAGTAAGCACAAGTGTTCCCAGCGTAGCAGAGGTGAGTGGGTGGGAGTATTTACTTCTGTCGAGGTCTGGAATAAGCACGTCATTGGGTTTAGTTCCCGGGGGATACCAGTAATGGTTTGCATGTAGGATAAAACGCATTTCCAAAAGGTTTTAATAATCGGACATGACCAGAAGAGATGATTTAGGTCAGGCAATGGTGTTGAGCATTTAGGACATGCTGATATTCTGTCAGGGTTCGTGGTTTTAGGAGGAAAATTAAAAGCGCAGTATGCTCTGTTTAGCAACTTAAATTGTAATTCCCTCCACGCCTCGCAGGTGATGATTCTGCGAATCTGGTGCCAGCTTCTAGTGAGAATTGTCTGAACTTCTACCTGAGGCAAGCCTAGGAAAAGCGCCCATTTTAGAACGTGATTGAGTGGAGACGTATCGTCTGCAGTGATATGATCCCTGAGAGCGTTGTAGATGCCTGATAAGGACAATTTTGATGGTAGTGGATGTGTTAACACAGTGAATGCGATAGGAGGGCATCTTGCATAGGATGGCGGCATGTTTTGTCGAATAAAGCTTCTAATTTGGTAATAGTGTAGGAAATGTGAGGAAGGAATGTTAAAGTCATTTTGCAGAGTTTTGAATGTATGACATGTACCTTGAGGTGACAGGAGGTGTTTGATATGGGAGAGCCCTTTCTCTGCCCATAACTGGAAATGTTCAGATGAGGCTCCTTGTGGAAACCCCGGAGTGGATGTCAGTGGCATGAGAGGGGATACATGACCCGGAAGCCCCAGGATTTTGCGAGTTTCTCTCCAAGTGACAATAGTGTCCCTGAATAGAATGTTGTGTTTAATGTGCCTGGGTAGGGACGAAAGTGGTGTGTGTAGGGATCCCGCTAGAGACCATGGCGAAATAGCCGTCTGCTCCAATGTAAAATTGGAGTAGTGTGAGTAGTTGAACAACCAATCCCTCACATGTCTGAATATTGATGCTAGGTTATATAGGCGTATGTTGGGTAGGTTGATCCCCAGTTTTAAGGAGTGTTTGTAAAGCTTGTGAACGGCTATACGATGTTTCTTCCCTCTCCAAAGGAATTGCAGGAAAGAGTTGGTGATGGTTTTGATATCCTTATGTCGGAAGAGAATAGGCAATATTTGCATGGGGTACAAGAGGCGAGGAAAGCTTAGCATTCTGATGAGATGACCCCTGCCCAGTAAGGATAGCGGAAGGTCTCTCCATTTCTGTAGATCCTGGGTCATTGATTTTAGGAGGGGAGAAATATTTATTGAGTATAGATTAGTGGCTGAAGGCGGGATATGGTTTCCCAGGTAGGTGATGTGATGTGTCTTTAAGTGTAGGCCAAAGCCTTTTATCCATTGAGAATCGGAGCTAGGGCATGGGTCATTCAGGTACATCAATTCGCTTTTGTCCATATTAATTTTTAGACCCGAAAATTCCCCAAATATTTTAATGAGATCAAATACGTGTGGGAGTTGGGCTCTGGGTCGTGATAGAAGGAGAATTATATCGTCCGCAAACATTGCAACTTTAAATTCCTCAGTACCTATCTTAAGTCCTGTGAATGTGGCGGAAGTAGTAAGTGTTCTAGATAGGGGTTCTAGTGCAATATTAAAAAGTAAAGGAGAGAGGGGACATCCCTGACGAGTGCCTTTCTGTAGCGTGAATGGGGAGGATAGTACGGTGGAGGTAAAGATTTGTGCTGATGGGGCCGTGTACATTGTAGTTATAAAATTGAGAAATGCTCCCGAGAAACCCATTTTCTGCATTACCTTTATTAGCCAGAGCCAATTGACATTGTCAAAGGCCTTCTCCGCGCCCAGGGATAGTAAAGCAATAGGGTGCGTAGAGGGCTTTGACAATCTGGCATATTCCATAGCCAGGATAATTTTCCTGACGTTCATGCCCGCAGATCGACCTTGTACAAAGCCTGCCTGATTGGGTCCAATAAGACGAGGCAGGATCTTGGACAGCCTGTCGGCCATGATTTTAGAGAGAAACTTGGCGTCTTGGTTGAGTAATGAAATTGGTCTGTATGATCCAGCTAGAAGGGGGTCTTTACCTTTTTTTGGCAACAATCTAATATAAGCTTGATTGAAAGTGGGAGGGTATGTGGAAGTGTGTAATATGTGATTAAATAGTGGGGTTAAGATTTGAGGAGTTTCTTCGAGCTAAATTTTATAAAATTCACTAAGTAAGCCATCGGGACCCGGGGTCTTAGCTTTGGCTGTTCGTTTAATGAGGTCCTGGACTTCCTGGGCAGTTACGTCGCTATTGAGGTTGTTGAGCTCTTCAGATGACAGAGAGGGCATGTCTACTGAGTTGAGAAATGAATCACCTCCAGTGGGGTTAGAAAATTTAGCCGTGTATAGGTTTTGGTAATAGGAGCGGAATATATTTGAAACAGAATCCGCATCCTGGTGAACAATGCCCTCGGAGTCAGATAGGCGGGTAACATGTGGGGAAGGTCGTTGGCCTTTAACTAAATTTGCAAGCAGTTTCCCCGATTTGTTGCCGTATTTAAAGAAGGTTAGATCAGAAGCTGATCTAATCTGTCTATGGAGAAGTTGCATCCAGTGGTCACATTGTTTTTTTGCTAACAGCCAACTTGACCGAGCTGCCTCGGAGGGGTGATGTTTAAAGAGGAGGTAAGATTTTCTGACCTCAAGACAAGCTGCCTTGTATTCTTTTTTAGCCATTTTCTTTTTTGTGGCCGCATAGGCCAAGATCCTGCCACGAAGTACTGCCTTGGCAGTTTCCCAGAACAATATATAATCGTTAAAGTGTTGGGCATTATCAATACAATATTTGCGCCACCAGTTTTTAAGATCATTACAAAATTTGGTGTCAGATCCCAAGTATGTGGGGAATCTCCAAATCACAGGTGGAGTGGAGCAAATCAGACCCTGCAGGGATACCACAATCGGTGCATGGTCTGATAATATCATATCCTCAATACAAACCGAATCTATTTTGTGAACTGTAGATTGTGCAGCAAGAAACAGGTCAATCCTGGAAAAGCTGTTGTGCGCATGGGAGTAGTGGGTAAAATCCCGTTCCAGGGGATGGTAGAAGCGCCACACGTCTTCCAGGCCACAGGCAGATAACACAGATGCCAAATGTTTGTCTTGTGGTGTCCAAGTAGCACTCGACCCATCTGTTCTCCTTCTGTCCTCAGGAGGAGATGGAACCGCGTTGAAATCTCCTCCTACCAAAAACAAGGCGTCTGGGTGTCGAGAGGTTGCTTTGTTGAGTAAGGAATCGCAGAAGCTCTTGTTGTTTTGAGTTCGGACCATAGACATTTAGGAGGTCCAATTGTCGGGAGCCTATGCGCATTGAAAGTAAAGACCACCTGCCCTCTTTAGTGTCCTGTTGATGTTGAAGGACTTCATGGGGGAGTTGTTTGTGAACAAGTGTAAGTACTCCAGCCTTCCTCCCGATAGCCCAAGCTCCAAATACTGACCCGACCCATGATTTCTTGAGGCGATGAAAGTCATCACTGGACAGGTGAGTTTCCTGGAGGAGCGCTATATCTGCATGCAGTTTCTTTAGATGACGTAGAATTTTTGACCTTTTATGTGGTGATCTCAGACCTTTCACATTCCAGGAAATTATTTTCAGGGGGGGTTCCATTGAAGAACTGTGGATGTGGAGTACCAGAAAGGTGTAATCGTTTTCTTAGAGATTATGTGAGAGTTAGGTGTCCCAGTGCCCCAAGTCTCACTAATGGAAGCAAGTCCCGCAAAATTAAGGGTGTAACGTTCAGAGTCAGGGTACTGTCTGTGAACTGTATGGGCAGGGGGGCCCCGTGACCAATCCCCTGCAACCATATCTGATAAATGCTCTGATCCAAAAATTAGTAAGAAAAAAACTGGTATGAACAAAAAAAACCTGCAAATTGCATTAACAAGTCAAATAGCAAATATCTGGTGTTTGACTTCCTTTTTTCCCGAGAGGTCGCATTTGGCTCACAAGAGGCACAGCGTATCCCTGGTATGCAGGGTGTGCTTGAGGCCTTCAACATCAAATAGCCTTCAAAAATTTCAAAGGTTGAATCCTCCATCCTGCCGGACGAATGAAATGATTTCTAGTGCACCATGACCTCTCACGGATTAGCATCTGATCTTTTCTTCCGTGGGGGGCTCTTAATAGGTGACGAAGAGCTAGGAGGTGCCATGTTGTGAAGAAAGGCATGTGCTTTTTCTGGAGAGGAGAAAGAGGTTACCGTTCCATCTGGACTTGTAATGCGCAGGGTGGCAGGATAAGCCAGCGCGAATTTCACCTTTTGGTGTACTAGTGCTTGGCAGACCTCTTGAAATGATTTTCTGCGTTTGGTGAGCTCTGCTGAGTAGTCCGCAAACATTAAGATTTTGTGACCACCTGCCACCAGGTTCCTCTGTGACCTATACGATTGAAATATTTGGTGTTTGTCAGCAAAGTTTAGGTAGCGAACTATGACCGGTCTAGGTCTATTATCATCTCTGTGGGGACCCAGCCTGTGGGCCCTTTCCACTATACAGGGGTGAGAGAAGCCCAGTGCCCTGGGGATTGCCTCCGCACAAAATGGTATCAGATCTGCTGGTTTTACAGACTCAGGCATGCCAATTACTCGCAGGTTATTTCGGCGAGATCTATTTTCCAGATCGTCTAACTTTTCCGAAATCGTGAGTATTTTATGTGAGGCGGCCTTAAGGTATGTACCGTTGTCAGTTATGCCACATTCTAAGCTGTCGGTACGTTGTTCTATGGAGGACAGCCTTTTGTGGTGAGAATCAATGGTAGAGGATAAAGTACCCAGGTGTAATTTGATGGCTTCAGCCACTATGTTAGATATGTCATGTTTTAGGTGGGAGGCTACTTCAGAGGCTAACTTAGAGTAGTCAATGGGGCAGAGAGGCTGTGTAGACGAAGAGGATTGTATCTGCATATCTCCCTCAGAATCCTCTGTGGCACTGTGTATCATTTCAGCAGCAGCAGTCGGCGCCATTTTGGCTGCAGTGATTTCTCCCCCTATGCTGTCTGACAATGAGCGGCGAGCGGACGGCGTCCGCGAAATAAACTTTTCCATGTTTGACAGCGGGGGTGTTGTGTCAGCTGGGCGGTGCCTATTCATATGGCGAGGTGCTAGGAATTGTCAGACGGGAGTACAGCGGGACGGAGGAGACGGGAGAGCCGTTACCTCATCAGGTGCGGGAACCGGAAGTCTTGTCTCTTATCTTTAATAGCCTCCTCGGTACTATGTTTCCTTATAATTGTTTTTATTAAATGTATTTTTTTTAAACTTCTTTACTGTATTGTATTCCTAAATGCACAGAGTATTACTGGATATTGAGTTCTTATAGGTATATTAAGCACCAGAGATTGTTGATCCAGGGAATATCCAATTGCCTTATGGGATCAGGAAGGAATTTTTTCCCCCTGTTGGAGCAAATTGAACCATGCTTTATAGGGGTTTTTTTTTAAATTGCCTTCTCTGGATCAACAGTGGGTAATTGTGGGCATAGCGTTCTGTTCAGGTTTTTCTTTTTTTCATTATCTCTATAGGTTGAACTTGATGGACTTGTGTCTTTTTTCAGTCTAACTATGTAACTATGTAACTTTTGATAATTGGTTAGCGATGTATTGTGTCGGTGGGAAAATGTTGAGTAGATTATATTGCCTATCTTCCCAGATTTCCCTTATATACCACTGCCAGACTAAGGGGATATAACTAGTTCTACTGATGTAGTCAGTAGGAAAGTCAGAGGAAAATTATCCTTTGTAAAGGAATTTTTACTACTTAGATAAGGTAAAGCAAAAATCAAGAAGAAATAAAAGGATAACCTGAAATTTCTTCTACCTTCACCACTGACTTGCCTCCTTTATGTAGGGAGAGGACCAAGCAAAGAGTCAGCTAACAATCTGGGCAAAAAACACAGATCCACAAACATTGGCGTCACAAGGGGGATGCGGGCCGCACCCGGGTGACACCATTCGAGGGGTGACACCCGCCCTCAAGACGCCCCTGTCCATAAAAATATAATTCACCATTACTATTATTACAATTGGTATTGGATAATTACTTACTGATTACACTAGGGTACCACAAACTGTAGATATGATAGTTTATATATAGTGGATTCCCTAAGGACTTGTACACACCATCTCCAGACCAGTTCTGGATGTGTTTCTACATACAGGCTTATGCACATTTTTGAAGCATTTTTGATGCATTTTCTCCTTTTTTTAAATTGTTTCTGCTTGGGTTTAACGGCATTGCGGTACAGTCTGGTGCATTTACATGCATTTTTGCACATTCCAGTGCTTGTGTAAACGCTTTGGCACTGAACACAATGGTGTGAACTAGCCTAATTTAAAACCATTGGAATCACCGTGTCTGCGTTTTTTGTGGTGATAAAAAAAAACCCGCACCAGTCTGGAGATGGTGTGAACAAGCCCTGAGACCTAAAAACTGCCTAAAGGATTCCTCCTTTGTAACAAGCCTGGGCTGGAGAGTGTTCAGTTTGCAAGGTCAATGTTCAATTAACTTAGAAAACAAGTGTGTTCTTAGGAAGAACCAGAACTACTGTATAGTAATTAGTCCCACAATCCTTTCTTATGGGTTAACACATGACCTTTGAATGGCTAGAAAATAAGGTAAGCAAATATTACTTTTTAAAGTGAAAGGGAAAAGTCTTGCATATTCTTCCACTAAGAAAACTCCCTTAGTCATAGAGGGGTTAAAACACCCACAATGATATTTTTATCTTTTTACATCACCTCTTTTGGAATGCAGCTACCTAAATCGTGACTAGTGTAAAGCAATGGAAAACCTGTTGGGCAGGATTTCTAAATGATCACTGATGTTAAACGTCATAAATCTGCATACAGTTAGTCATAAAAAATCATGGTATGGTCTCCAAATAAGGTCACAGGTCTACCTAGGACAAATGTAAAGGGCAGCTGTTCATATTAGTCATTATCAATGAGTAATCTGAAATACATTGCTTGGAGTTACCACAATATATTGTCACTGTGGCATTCCGCAGGTGCACTACAGATGTGGCTGGAGATTTCTAAGATTGAACCCTTGTGCTTTACTTGCAAGCTGAAATACTGTGCATCAATAAGGTTATGTCATCTGATTCCCAGGCTGTCTATAGCAACCTAGTTTTAAATACAAGTCCTTAAATTCAGTTTAGTATTAGCGTCTTGTATTTTCTGTACAACGAAAACTCAGACTAGGCGAGAAAGAAGCAGCACAAGGCCCCAGTCATTTGTGCTGCTCATGTGCTATCACGGAGCATGCTGAGAGAGCAAAATGGCAGAGAGATGAGCTCATCAGTCTTTTGTTTCTGCTTTCACTGTCCAGTCGCAGGATGAAGGAGGGAAAAGACCTGTAAGTGTTACTTAACTGCAGCAGAAAATATCAAGTTTCCTTCCTTGCCAGACAAGCCTGCACTGTGTGGCATTTCAGGATTAGATGGACAGAAATATAAAGCATGGGAATGCAGGCAACACTCCATAAACCTATAATAATAATAACAAATAAAAACTCCACACACCAATTTGGCAATTTATTGGCATTAATAAATAAAACTTTATTGAATCAAATAAACCATGAATTCAATAACACAAACTATTACCCAGTCATTAAAACTCGAGCAAGACCAAAGCATCAATTCATAAAAGTCCCCCTCAACCAAACAGAGGTGACAATAGCCACATGCTTGTGCTTTGGTCAGCCAACTGGACACTGATCCAGAAGTCCTGCCTTTTATAGGGAGAGACTGGCGTTGGAGAACGTTCCAGAAACTTCCAGAAGAGAGAATTTTCCCGCCCAAAGTTCCTCACGAGGATGCAGAGCCTTCTTAAAGGGACAATGACCCTGTAATTAGAATTAACAAAACAAAAAAAAAACAGTCAAAAACACACAGAAACAGTACTGTAGGTCACCGTATTCCCATGGAAGCAGGCCCCTTATGTTAGTTGCTCTCTTGACCATTTGGTAAATAAAACAGTTCTCTTATATGTATTTAATCTGTTTGTATATGCCTGGAATTCAGTTTTAACAGAAGGCACAATTATTTAGATGTTAACACACTCAGCAAACTAGGACCAGGGGCATCATTACAATTTTTGCCCCCTGAGGCTTGGGTAGCTGGTGGTGCATGCTACCAGGGGTTTAATTTGGAGGTGTGCGGTGCATGGTATGGTTGGGGGTGGAGGTGTATGTTACCAGGGAGGGTTGTTGGGTGTGCAAGGTACCTCTATCCAGCAGCTCTGGCCGACACACCTGCTGCTGCCCCCATGTAGCCCAAAGAGATGCTGCCTGAGGTAACCGCCTCAGACTGCCTCATTATAAGAATGGCCCTGACTAGGTGTGAACTGTGCCCACTGAACACCAGTGCACGATTTTCTATACAGTACAGGTTTTGGGGGTGTGTGCTCTCAATCACACGCTTATGTAAGCACACAATGTGTCACGTACCTTAGGGGAGTCTGAGATGTCGAGGGCGGCCTCTCTCACTTCTCTGGTCTTGGGGCTCGTGTACAGGAGCACCGGGGCACAGAGGGGCAGGAGTGCCAGTAGTAGCTGAATCCGATGAGCAGGAGCAGCAGACAAGGATAGCAGGGTAGTCAGGACAGGCCGAGATAATCAATGTGCAGGCAATGTGGTACTGAGGATGAGGCAGGAGGATGGTCTGGAACAAGCCGAGGGTCAATCACTGGAGAGAAGCAGAAAGGTCAAAGCCAAGCCGGGTCAAGATACAAGGGACACTTCAGGAGCAGGATACAGGAACACAGGGAAGCTGACGATCTGACAGCAAAGGAGGTTTGTTAGTCACAGCCTTATATAGCCCAGAGGGCGCCAAAAACTGAAACAACACGTCGGCGCACGAACGCGCGCATGACGCACACGTTTACGCAGAGACGCTGCACCTGATACAACTCTATTAGCTGCAGCATGCGCAAACGGCATTGAAAGAATCCTGGCTCCGACTCTGGCTTCCTGACACAATGCAAGTGTTCATCTCTTTTAACAAATCAGGCCTGCTGTCTTCAACACGTTTATTGCCTCATAGACTTGCATTGTGAGAGTAAAGCACAACCATTGTGTAGTACTGCAGAGCTGAAAGCAGAGGGTGGGCCAAAAGTAGGTATACATTGAAATTGCTGCTGTACCATCCAATACTCTTGCATGGCCTCATGGAGGAAGACTACAACTGTCAATTGCAATTCTGTGAAATAAGAATCTTGATAAGATTATCTGGTCAGATGAAGCTGTTTCAAGTTGTCAAGCCATGTGAACAGGCATAGGTGTGTATACTGGGCAGATGAAAATCCCCATGTGACTATCACAACTTAACTGAACCAGTCAGGCTTCACTGTTTGGGGTGGACTGTCCAGCAGTGGTGTCATGGGGCCATTTTGTTTTGATACACCTGTGGATGGTATCAATTACCTAAAGATGTTGCGAAACATGGCGGTTTCACAACTCACAACCAGTGCTGACTTCACCATGCTGTTGTTTCAACAAGATGGGGCATCCCCTCACTTTGCTTTGTTGGTAGGAAGTTAAATTGACTTCCCACGGAGTTGGATCAGGCAACGTAATAGCATTGACTGCTCCACCACGTTCACCCACCTTGACACCTATGGACTTCTTTTTTTGAGGCATAGTAAAGGATAAGGTTTTAGAGAGAAAGCCCCACATAGTCCATGAATTGAAGGAGTTCATCTCACAAGCATAAATAGACACTGATGCGAAGCAAAATGTGTGTGTCACTATGTGTCACAATGTTGGGGACAGGATCCAGGAATGTTTCAATGTTGATAGAGGACTCTTAAAGCACTTAAGAGATTAAACAGTGTCACAGTGTTGGGGGCAGGTTCTTGGGATGTTTCTCCTAAGAGACAAAACATGACTGGATCAGTGCTGTATACCTACTTTTGTCCATATCATTGACAATACCTGTAAAATAAATAATAAATAAATAATAAATAAATTAAAAATAAATTAAAATAAATTAAAATACCATGATCCGATTAGTAATGTTTTCTTACTATAAAAAGCCATTACCTGATCAGTGCTGTATATCTACTTTTGACCATGTCATTCTCAATACCTGTAAAAGAAATAATAAATACATGACAAATATATAAATTACATTAAATTAAAATGCCATGATCTGACCAGTAATGTATACTTATTATAAAAAGCCATGACCTGATCAGTGCTGTATATCTACTTTGACCATGTCATTCTTAATACCTGGAAACAAAATAGTAAATTAAAAAAAATGCTAGGATCCGATTAGTAATGTATACTTACTATTAAATGCCATGACCTGATCAGTACTGTATACCTGCTTTTGGCCATGTTGTTCCCAATAGCTGTAAAGTAAACTAAATAATAAAGAAATGCAAAATAAATATATAGAATCTCAATAAAATGCCATGATCCGACCTAATGCACTTCTACAATAAAATGCCATAATCAGTAATGTATACTTACTATAAAATGCCATGACTCAATAACTGTGGTATACCTACTTTTGGCCATGTTGTTCTCAATACCTGTAAAGTAAACTAAATAATAAATACATGAAAAATGAATATATAGAATTTAAATAAAACGCCATGATCTGATCTAATGTACTTCTACTATAAAATAGTAATAGTAATATAAAACCATAATCCAGCCAGTAATGTATACTTACTATAAATTGCTATGACCCAATCAATACTGTATACCTACTTTTGGCCATGTTGTTCTCAATACCTGTAAAGTAAACTGAATAACAAATAAATAAATAAATAAAAAATAAATATATAGAAGCCAAATAAAATGCCATACAATCTAATGTACTTCTACTATAAAATGCCATAATCCAAACAGTAATGTATACCTACAATACAATGTCATGATCCGATTAGTAATGTATTCCTACGTTCGGCCAACCCTGTATAATTAGCAAGCATGCCTGCCCTATGTACTTACGGTATATAATTACACAGAACCCATTTTTTTAAATCTGTAACAAATTTATACTATATGATGAGATTATTTACATCAATATTTCTTTTTATATGTATAAATAAATAACAGTAAATATAATGAAAAGTCTATAAAGTACTGAGCTCTGGTAGACAAATAAGGCTTTTAGAGGAAGGAGGCTGATATGGGTGGAGACCAACTGAGACTTCAAGGCATACATAATATCAAAAGTAACATCTGATGCTTCCTGGAAAGATCCTGATTTACTCATCGATGTGAACAAATATTTGCATCTCCTGCAGCTGCTGCTCTGATTTATGCACTTTTCAAATAGGCATGGATATGTATGCAAACGTGGATGCAGTATGTTAAACGGCTGTTTTGTTAAGTTTGTGCAAATTGCTTTTGGTCTGTTCAATTTTCACTCTTTGCCTTAAAGTAGATGTAAATCCCAACAGAATGACATTTGGATTGCTAAAGCACCGTATGTCCAAACAATTGCCTTTTTAATAAAATACCTGTTTTTTTACATAATAAAATATTTGTTTCCAATTGCCTCTTTGCAGCCATTGCAGTCTACATGCACTCCATGTTTTTCCTGATGGTTACAACGGTGGACCATGCTTGTAAAATGTTGAAATGCCACTTGTGATCTCTGTTGGAGGTCTGTGTGAAAGGGTGATGACACAGGAACACATTTGGAAGACAGGGGCAGAGTATTGTCACCCAATAACAGGAAGTGCTTAAACATGGACCTGGCAGGATATGGCAGGATCACCAGGGGTATTCTAATGAAAGCTGTAGATTTCAAACATATGAAATTAAATGAATCATGTTAAAGCTTATATGAGATTTTAGAGGGTGGGTTTGTACACTCAGTGGCCGCTTTATTAGGTACACCTCTTCAACTGCTCGTTAACACAAATATCTAATCAGCCAATCACATGGCAGTAACTCAATACATTTAGGAATCTAGACGTGGTGAAGACGACTTGCTGAAGTTGAAACCGATCATCAGAATGGGGAAGAAAGGTGATTTAGATGACTTTGAACAGGGCATGGTTGTTGGTGCCAGACGGGCTGGTCTAAGTATTTCAGCAACTGCTGATCTACTGAGATTTTCATACAAACCATCTCTCGGGTTTACAGAGAATGGTCCGAAGAGAGAAAATATCCAGCTAGCGGCAGCTCTCTGGGCAAGAATACCTTGTAGAGGTCAGAGGAGAATTGTCAGACTGGTTCAAGCTGATAGAAATGACACAGTAACTCAAATAACCCCTCGTTACATCCGAGAACACACAACACATTGAACCTTGAAGCAGATGGGCTACAGTCACAGCAGACCACACTGAGTGCCATTTCTGTCGGCTAAGAACAGGAAACTGAGGCAACAGTTTGCAAGGGCTCACCAAAATTGTACAATAGAAGATTGGAAGAACTCCTGGTCTGAGGAGTCTCGATTTCTGTTGCGACATCCGGATGGTCGGGTCAGAATTTCATGTAAACAAGATGAAAGCATGGATCCATCCTGCCTTGTATCAACGGTTCAGGCTGGTGGAGCTTCGCATCATGGATGTGCAGCCGACAAATCTGCAGCAACTGTGTGATGCTATCATGTCAGTATGGACCAAACTCTCTAAGGAATATTTCCATCACCTTGTTGAATTAATGCCACAAGGAATTAAAGCAGTTCTGAAGGTCCAACCCAGTACTAGCAAGGTGTACCTAATAAAGTGGCCAGTGAGTGTATATACTATAAAGCTGAAATCCAGGTAGATACAGTAGACACAAATGAATGAAGCTTTGCATTCATTAAAGGGTACATACTCAACCCCCCC
>NW_017306302.1:800163-823857 GCF_000935625.1 Nanorana parkeri | reverse complement strand
TTAAAGTGTACATCCCCAACCCCCCCCCCCACCCCCCAAAAAAAAATCTGTATTTCTATATTGAATTCCCATAAGTTCTATCCCACTCCTAATAGTCATATCCATCTAGGAGTTTGTAAACATACTTATTGAAGATGCCCATGGGATGTACTTCCTCAATGCACTGACACAATTTCACTCAGCCCTGTACATATGCACTTCTTTGTGTCACAATTCACAGAGCTTGTCTTCTAAACAAACTACAACTCAACATCTGAACTTCCCACAGTGTAACATTATCATTGCTTGCTGGAAGCATTGCATGATGGGATATGTAGTCTTGAGATTGTATCATATTAAGCAGCAGAAAAAAAGATGCAAAGCACACTAGGAATCCAGGAAGTTGGTGAAAGTGATGGGCAGACAGAAGGCAGCACTCACTACATAAAAGAGATTTATTTCTCTATTACTCTACTATGTATTCCTATTACAATGCTGATGCTATAACAGGATAGTGTATTCTGTGACTTTACAATAGACATGTGCACTGCCAAAAAATTTGTTTAGTTTCGTTTCGTTTTAAATTCGCATTTGTGTTATTTCGTTTTCGTGATTCGGGTGTGAAAGTCAATTCGAATTCGGATTTCGGATTCGGACGAAATTTGGTAGCGGTAGTTCGTTCGAACGTTCGTTTCGTTTCCGTTTCCTATTCGTTTCGTTAATTCATTCGTTCGTTTGCAGCAAAGTGACATTTGAGGGGGAAAAATGTTTTTCTCCTTCTCTAATGCCACTTTGCTGCAACGAACGAAACGAAAACGAAACGAACGTTCGAACGAACTACCGCTAATGAATTTCGGAAACGGAAATTCAGATTCGTTTGCATTCGTTATATCTGTAATTCGGAATTCGGATACATCCGAATGTCCGAATTTCCGAAAATTCGTCCGAATTTCGATTTGGAACGAAACGAATCGCACATGTCTACTTTACAACCCCTTTAATACATAATGAAAGAAGAACTCTGGTGGAAATTATTCTTTACCCTTGCAGTGGGGCTACGCAAGGGTTAGGTGCTCATTTTGGTCTAGGGAGGAAAATAACAACGTCATACTCACCTGATCCTCCGAGCCGGAAGGCTCTTTACATGTCCCTGCAGCCTCCCTTCCCCTTCTACTGCATCGGTCTAAGGTCCGTAAATTTTCACGGACACCAAGGGACATTTCATTGCTGCAGTGTAGGGAGAGACAGGCTTGAAGGAGCGCTGTCACAGCTGCCCAGGTCCGAGTATTGGGTCAGTATAACTTTGTTATTTTCCTCCCTAAACCGCAACAAGCACCGCAAGGGATAATAATAATTTTCCCCGTACTTCTGCTTGAAATGTATTTCGTTGCATGCAATGAACTGATATCAGCCTCTTGTCGTCCACAAGGAGACAATCACTCAAGCCACAGGACTCCTGTGCTAACAAAGGACATGCTGATAGGCGGTGAGAGCAGAGTGACAGAGAGATGAGCCGATCAGTCTGCTGCTTCTCCTTTTACTGCCCAGCCACAGGCCGAGGAAGGGACAAGATTGGTAAGAGTTACGTAACCCCAGCAGCAACAAATCAGGTCTCCTTCCCTGCCAGACAGGGCTGTGTTTTGTGGCAGAGCTGTGTACAACTCAGAACTGGATGGGTGAAACAACTCCCTCGTATGTATGTAGCTGTTTGCCGGGTAGTGCAGCTACAATTACAGATTAAAACAGTAAGGACTCTTAAGGTGCCCATACACCTAGGAATATAGGAACCTTAGGAATATCGTCTGATTTTCGTATGCGATCGCGTTTTCGTCCGATATTCGTAAGGTTGATGGGCAGTGTACAACCACAAATACTGTACAATCGATCGACTTTTGACTAACCAGCAGGTTAGAAAACTTCGGTCGATCGTACGATTTGGTGGTGTTTCCGTACGTCACAATCCATACACTCTACACTGCACATGCGCAGCCGAAAATACGTGCGGTCGATTACCGCAATGCGTCCAGGTGCTTTCTTTTAATTACCGCTGATCCAACCTTGCAATAATCGGGGCAGGATGGTTCAATCATCAGACGAAAAGTGTCGTCCTGTGATCGCAAGGTGCATGGGCAGCCTAAGGATGTGCCCTACAATTAAGACTACCCTGCAGGAAAATAAAAGCTGCTGAATCATCATGTCTTCCACCTATTATTCCAACCCTACAATTCCCTTTTCAAATATTTATACAGCAGATTATCTAGAACCATGATCCACACAGCTCTGACTAGCCGGCAAGCAGCCAGCCCTCTGCTGCCCAACCACGATAGGGATATTTCCTCACATGTTAGTCCTACAAAATTGATGAATATCAGTTCGTTTGTCGTTTTTTATTGGGTAGCAAGAAAGTTATTTTTGTTCAATAATGCTAACTGGATGTGTCAGTGCCGGTGCAGGACAAGTGCTCCTTATCCTTGCATGACACAAAGCTTATGAAATATTGATAATGCTATGTACAAAGCCTCTGGTAATTTTCCATTCTCAGGGCTCGATTACATTGCTGCATCCTCCTGTGTTTTCTGTATAAGCACATTTGAAATGCATTATTCTGTGGAGCTCTGTGATTATATAAACATGACTTTTCTTTCATTCTCTCCATGTTAGCAGTGCTTTATATAAGCTATTGTTTTGTTTTCAACAAGTATATTTAAAGAGATGATAAAAAACATTCTGAAATTATTATTTTTTTAACATTGTAATGACCACATTTGCCGGACATTCCCAAAAGTACTGTTACACCTGAAAGGAGTTATTATTTTATTGTTATTAATATACAGGATTCAGCGCTTCACAATATAAAGGAGTTGTAAAGTCCCAGCATATACTACCCTGTTATAACATCAGCATTGTAATAGGAATACATACTAGACTTGTTTTTGATAATGCAATCTAAGCTTACTGGAACAAATCCCTTTTATGTAGTGAGTGCTTCTCTCTGTCTCTTTTCTTCCTGCTTGATGTGATGTGATCTTGATTTCTCAAGACTGCAAATCCCATCATACATAGCTTCCAGCAAGCAATGATAATGCTACACTGTGGGAAGTTCAGATGGCATGCTTGGTTATAGTGGTGACACAAGGATGTGCATATTTACAGGGCTGAGAGAAATCGTGTCACAAACTTCTAAATTTATATGGTTATTAGGAGTGGGAAAGACCTTATGGAAATTAAATATAGAAATACATACACTTCCTGGCCAACAAAAAAAGGTCACCACCTAGATTTAGCTAAGCAAATAGGTAATAACTATATGGGGTTGCTTCAGTTGGTCAGGTCTAGGTTCAGCAACGTTGTGTGCCCAAACATGAGGTCAGCTGCCTACCTGAATATACTGAATGGCCAGGTTTTTCCATCAATGGATTTTTTTTCTTCCCTGAGGTCACAGACATATTCCAAGATGACAATGCCAGGATTCATGGGACTCAAATTGTGAAAGAGTGGTTCAGGGAGCATGAGACATTATTTTTTACACAGGGATTGGTCAAAACAGAGTCCAGACCTTAACCCCATTGAGAATCTTTGGGATGTGCTGGAGGAGACTTTATACAGAGGTCCAACTCTCCCATTATCACTACAAGATCCTGTTGAAAAATTAATGTAACTCTGGAGGGAAATAAATGTTGTGACAGCGTATAAGCTTATCGAATGTTTGCTGTAATCAAAGCTGAAGACAGTCCAACTAAATATTAGAGTTTGTGACCTTTTTTATTGGCCAGGCAGTATATTTATTTTTAGTGTTTGACCATAGATACCCTTTAACTTAACTGTGAGATGGCTTATCTTAGCCACAGGTCTGGGGATGGGTTAGGGCTGTGCTGGGAAGTTAGGAACTAATCAAAGCAGCTTCCAGCAACAGAGCAATCCGATTAACTAGAGATCATGTGACCAGGAAATACATCACTCTGTCTATATCCTTGTCATCCTCTGCCATTTCTCTGTCAGATGACAGAGGGAGACTGATCCAATCATCCTCACTAGTGTCCTTCCCATTTACTCAAACTTTTGGAAACTTTTTCCTCTACATTTACTTAGGCCTCATTCACACAGGCGGCAGGCTCCACTGCCTCTCTTAAAAGTGATCTGCTTTTTTATTCTAGTGCAATACCGCTCTGCTATCGCGTGCCCATGACAAGTTCACAAGCACCCTGTCAGCAGAAAGTTTTTACTGATTGGAACAACAGGTCCACTAGTCTACATGGCCCACTGGACCCATGTACATTGTTAGCCCTGGGCAAGCTGCCATTGGCCTGAAGACACCAGGTTTGGGGGGTCAGTTAATTTATTTGTATGTGAGTGTGTGTGTGGTGATGTATCCCACAGATTCCACACACAAGGTGACGTGAATCAGGGCAATTCATTTTGACATTGTGATTCTTATCAATACAAACATAACTTGTAGACACAAACACTGATGTCCTATCTGTAATGTACAGCACGTACAGTATGCGTTGGGGAATTCTGTGCCGCTATAAGTTTAGTAAAAGGTAAAATAGGAAAGTAAACCTGCCCCAGGCAATTGTATTCCTAGTAAAACATTACCTCAGGGTTACACGTACACTGGTTAAGGTGAATATAGACAATAGTAATATACTGTATACCTTTTACAATAGCAATATTAGACAAATGCTATTTTATGTGCATATCAATAAAATATGTTGTTTATATTCATATTTTAACAACTTATCTGAAAACATGCCAAAACCGAGTCCTGTATAATAAATGAATGTAAACTTTTCAGAGATCCAAACCTGAAAAAAACTATTTTAGGGAGGTGCGTCCGGGAGAGTTGGGATGTCTGACCTTCTCAAGGCCAAGGCTCCAAAATCAGCTGGATTTTATGGGGCTCCATTTATGTTGTAAGTACATATTTAAGGTCATTTTTATTTTTTTTACATGTTTAGTTAAAATTAATTATGTTTAGTTTCTATGTACTTTATATGTACACAATAAGTTCACAATGCTACTTAAATCCCCTTGTTTTACCTCTCCCAACCATTTTTTACCTCCTCAGGTACCACAAAAGTGTGTTTTTTTCCCAATTAATATTATTTTGGGTTACAATTTGCTTTAAGAATTGTGTTCAGAATTACAGTAGTAGTCTCCTGCAGCTCCAAGCTTTAGGGCCCGTTCACACTATAGTTTTTCTGCACTGGACACTGCAGGCCACAGAACAGTGCACCTTACTGTGGTGCACCTTACTGTGGCACTGAAACCAGGGGCGTTTTTACCGCAAGACAAACAAGGCATTTGCCTGGAGTGGCACTTTGCAGGGGGGGGCATTTTTCGCCGGCGACGGGCGCACAGAATCAGGCAGCCTCGGCTGCCCAATCAAGTGGCTGCTAGTGAGGCCTGGCAGCGTGCAGGCAGGTGAAAGAGGAGGTGGAGGCGTGGCCCGGCCAGCAGAGGCTGCAGGCGGCTGGAGTAAGATGCTTCGGCAGCTGGAGCTGCAGGAGACTACTACTGTAATTCTGAACACAATTCTTAAAGCAAATTGTAACCCAAAATAATATTAATTGGGAAAAAAAAACACACTTTTGTGGTACCTGAGATGCATTTCAGGCAAGCAGGGCTAAATGTAGAGCGGGGAAGCCGATTTCGTCGAGATCACTTGTAATATGCCTGCGGGTCCATCCACCCATGCCGCCCCCCTCCATGACCCGTCCCCACCTCCAGCTGGCTCTCTCCCCACTGGCCCTAATTTTTTTTTTTAATAAGAAATACATTTAATTTAAAAAAATTAAAAAGTGATAAAAAAAAATAAAACATAAGAAAAAATAAAACAATTCTACACAACCAATACCTTGTGGCACTGACCTTGTCTTTTATGGATTTGTATTTCCTTCTGCGCTTATTGTCTCCTTTCTGTACTTTTGTTACAGCAATTATAAAGAATTCTAAAATTATATATACCATATTTTTCGCTCCATAAGACGCACTTTTTTCCCCCCAAAAGGGGGGCAAAAATGTTTGTGCGTCTTATGGAGCGAATCCCTATCGCCCGACTCCCAGGAAATGCAGTTTTGGGCGCCCGGGCGAGTAGTTTTTTTGTACATTCAGCCCTGCTCCGGACAAGCAGAGTTAAATGTAATCAGATCACTTGTATCAAATCGAGCGGCGATCGTGTCCGGGGGCCCCCTGCCGTGGTTTTCGGGGTCCCCCGCTCCTCTTTGGGACCCGTGACCACGGCATAGGAGCTCACCATAGAGCCCGTAGAGCAGACGAAGAACGTCCGTTCTTCATCTGCTCTGTGTGATTACTGAGACCGGAGCGCTGTAATCACTGCGCCACCTGTCCTGCAGGGAGGGGGGCACATCGAGGAACCTGGCCTTGGGGCAGCAGAGAGAGTAAATCCGGCCCTGCCCCCTTTCACGGGGGGACTGCCCGGATGGGAGAATTGACCGCTATCTTATTATCTCATGCTATTCTTCTTTCTTTGTTCTCTCCCTTTCCCCTTTCCTTTCTCCTTGCTCTTGTTTTCTACTTTTTACTACTCTTCTTTAACCTTTCTCTATTCTTTTGTCCACATCCTTAATACCTCCCCGTAATCTTTAAAATGACATGCAATTGTAGCTTCCCTGCTTCAGTTATATGGGGCTTACCTTTCTTTCCTCGCCCCCACATATGAAAGCCTCCATGGCTCTGGTTTCCTATGAAATTATTTTCCTGAGGCCGTATAGAAATGCTACCACATACCTACTTGGTATTGGGTGAATTTAGTTTCCTTTCTTATTTTCCTAAACTCATCCTTAGTTTCCTATACTGTTATACCTTGTTCCTTATATTGAGTGTACTGCATTTTACAGAACAAAAATGTTGTACCGTTTATCTTTTTTTAAACTTATTTTCTCAATGACTATTACCTGTGGAAAAAAAATACATTCAAATCTTTCTTTTTTTTTTGTTAATGCACTTTTGCATCAAATGGTATTCAGCTTCAGGTCTGCATTGACCTAATACAAAGAATGGAAAGTTCTCTGTTGTCTTAAAATAAAGGCAGGTGACACAGACAGAGATACGATCTAAGGTACTATAGAAGGAATAGGCAATGCTGACTGGTGCACTTGACAGCAAAGATTAATTAGTTTGTGACTGTAAATGTCATTTGTTGTGTGACTGGAGGTTTGCAATTAGTGAGCCATTGTAATTCCATTCAGCTACTGAGTGAAAGGGGAAGGAAATCAACAAGGATAAGAGAATTAGTGCACTGTACAGGTAATCCAGGAATTGATGGAAATTTCCACTAAGAAAAGGGTTTTTTTCCGAAGTACTAGAAAGACTGGATCCACCGGCTGTTACACATTTCTTGGCACTGTAAAAAATTCTGTGATGTAAGCAGGTGATCGGTTGAGAAATATCACAGTAAGATTAGCTAATGTCACCAATGTCACATGATTTAAGGAAATTATGCCTCGATGGCCAACCACCACGTTTCCTTGAAAGTCAGTGATCACAAGTATAAAAAATGTATTAATGGAAAATGTGCGGATACACATATTACCATATCAGCTGGTATTTTCTAATGCAGGCTGGAAAATTAAAATCAAATTTCCGTATGGTTGATAATATGTACAACGCAGATTCCTTTCCTGCTTTTCAGATTCTGTACAATAAATGTGTTTGTATCTAGTTTTGGCTTTTAAGAAATTCTCCTTTTATCATCTCCTTCTAATACAGGGGTTCTGAACCTAAAATGTTATTTCCACTTTTGCAGCTAAATTGGGATAACACCTTTTTAATAGTTTACATGTTTCCATTCACATAACATAACTTGAAAAATACAAAATCACTGTTTACTTTTTTAAAGCAGTATTAAACTTTTTTCAATACTGAATCCAGATCAAACAAATATACATTGCCCAGCAAAGCATTTCTTAAAATGTTTGCCCAAGCACTTACAGTCATCATGTTTGTTAAAAGCTCCAACCCTCATGGCTCCCTGAACGTCCTGTGGAGCCCAAGAGGTGTTTCTCAAATTTGACTGTAAAAGTGGAAATGTTTGGATATACACCAGCAGATACTGTAACTATTTCTTTTGAGCACTAGAAGGTGCTGTAGTGCAAAGTTAGTCTCTATGCTTGTGCATGTTTATCTATGATATATATTAGGTATGCACCAATACTGGTCAGTATCTAATACGAGTACCGATATTTATTTTTCGGCACTCACTGGGTGCCGATACCGGTACTTCCGCTAGCATGGAGCTGGCTTCCTGGGCAATCAGGAAACCGGGCTGCGTGTCATTACCTGCTGCCTGGCTTCTTGATTGCCTGGGAATCCGGCTCCAAGCTGTTTGGCCGGCTCCATGCTGATAGGCCGGGAAGCTGGCTTCCCAGCCAGTCAGAATGGAGCTGGCTTCCTGTCCAATCAGGAAGCCAGGAGGTAGTTCATTACCCACCACTCATCTTCCTGATTGGCCAGGAAGCCAGCTCCATGTGGTTTGGCCACCTCAATGCTGATTGGCCAGGAAGCCGGCACAAGTACTGGTCCAAATTCTCTTGGGCATGGAGTTCACCAGAGCTTCACAGGTTGCCACTGGAGTCCTCTTCCACTCCTCAATGATGATATCACGGAGCTGGTGGATGTTAGAGACCTTGCGCTCCTCCACCTTCCGTTTGAGGATGCCCCACAGATGCTCAATAGGGTTTAGGTCTAGAGACATGCTTGGCCAGTCTACATTCCATGTTAAATTCTGCTGGACAACCTGAAATTAGAAGATCTACTCGGGCAACAAAGGGAATACCACCCTGCAAGTTGCCATATACTTCTAAGACAAATAGCATACTCAAACCAACATCGTGGGTGGACATAGAAAAATGACCAAAACACGAAGCCAATCAATGGAGAAAGGCAGCAGAAGAAGAAATAAAATCAAATAAATAAAACCTGGACACTCAAGAGCAAGCCATTTTCGACATGCAATATTGCTCATATATATATATATATACATATATATAATGTCCTGCTAACCAAGTAAAACTTAAAGGGTTTCTAAACTAGCAAGCAGTAGATATATGCACAAAGTTTTTTAAAAAAAGCACATAACCTACAGAAATATACTTTAACCTTCAGACCCGGAGTGGATTTCCCAATATGTCTCTATTCCAATTCCACCCTATCAGGGTGTCTAATTATCATCACCAGTTCCTATTAGGCACCAGTATCACTTCAAAAGATGTCAATTGGTTTACTTTATCTATGGATAGTTGGAATGGAACAGCTGAAAAAAATTATAAGGATGTTTTTTTCTCCATAAAATCACAGATACATAAGTTAGCTACAACTAATTAGATGTTTGCTTTCGTTTTTCAGGACACGGAACAGAGGTCCAGTTACTCACATTGTTACCCGCGTGTCATCTGACACATCAAGTCGATTTCTCCACTTTAAATTCAGGTTCAATAGTGTGGAGAATCGTGGTTTTTTTGTTTTTGTTTTTTTAGCTCCAGCTCCACACCCCTATCACTTGGTTTCCATACCCCCCGCAGGTTTAATACTTTGGGTTACTCGTGAACTGTGTGATCTGTGTTAGTCTCCAAATTTACAATTATGGCAGATGATACATACTTCTTTATCGGGAGGTTTCTTGCTTCTTACATCAAGACAAACATGTTTAGATTTATGCAAGCTTCATGCCGAGGAGAGAGTTCTCTAAAGGTTAAGCTAAAAGGAGATCTTTAGTTAAAATAATAACTGCCAGTAAACATATAAAGAATTCCTAGCTTCTTGAACAGATGGTAGTGGTGGCTGCTGGGTGAAAATTCACCTTGTGTAATAGCTAGTTTGTTTCCTGAGGCACACTGATGGTGTCTTAGACAAACACAGTGTCATGGTAGAGCCCCAGCATTTTCTGAAGCCTTATTTTTGTCTTCTAAAGGATGCATCCATCTTTATAAATCAAATTTCTGTAAACCCTGTCCATATTTTTTATATTATTACATGACTTAGAACATTACCCATAAAGCATAAATTCTTGATTGCATCAGAAATGATACATACCAGTAGTCCCCAGCCTGACTCTTTATGCATGTATTATCAAAGCACTGTAGCTTGAGAAGAGACCAGTCTGAAACATAATTCTGCCTCTTCACACACTGCTTTTTAGTGCATTGAATGGGGCCAGGGCTGAGCCACTGGTTACTAAGATGCCTGCATTTTCAGAGGCAATAGCCTCTTAGCAACCGCCAACCAATGTCATGGCTAAGTGGGCAGAACCCACTGGGGATGCTGAAGTACTGGTTCCCCATCAGGTCTGCCCTTCAGCTGATTGAAAGCAGGCAGTGGGCAGATTCCATGGCCAATAGCAGGTTAGCTATTGGCTATAGAACCCCCACACTGTCTGCTGCCAATCAGTAGCAGAGCAGGCCTGATGGGGAACTAGTATCTTAGCATTCCCATCAGGCTATATCCCCAGTGTCAGAGTCCTGGTTTGTTAAGGAAGCTCTCAGCTGTAGAGTGTCTTAGGCACTCTTTTTGAATTCCCCCCATTTTGCTGTAAGGTGTCCCTCTTTCTCATCTCAAAAGGTTTGGGAGGTATTGGACACCAGTACAATTAGAGAGAGTGAATCTACCTAGCAGGTACACAGACAGCAATAAAAAACTTGGCTGGGGTTGTGACCCCTCAGTACTCTATCCAAAACTACCAAAAAAAAACATTTTGCCTTTAGATGCACTATTTAAACTTGATAGTTAACCTCTATACCTGCATATAAAGGTGATATGGTCAGGCACTCCTGCAATTTAGATGCAGTAGGCTGCCCTAGCACAACGCTCCCTGCAGCACATGTAATGGAGCCTTAATTTGCTTGATTTACACATTTTTTACTCGTTATTATGTGCACAGCTTGTTATCTTTATTATTTGTTTGTCATTGGAAATTCTTTTGTTAAGGTGTGAAGCACATATTTTGGGTATTTATGTACACTAAATACCGTAGTTATAAAGTAGCACAGTGATACTAGTTGAATATAAAAGTAGAGGCAGCCTGCAACATTAGAGTATTTTTTCACTGTCTCTCCTTCATGTGAGGGTGTGTATATATATATATATATATTTATTTATTTATTTTTTTCAAGACAAGGTTGGCCAGAAAACAGTTAAATACTTCCACCAAGAAGGAACTTTAGAACTCTGATCTAAACAGATTCTATGATTTTTATATGTGAGTAAAATGATTAAAAAAACCCCCAGTAAAATCATATTGTTGTGAAAAAAAGGCTGTCTGTGACAGTTGCAGCTCTGGATCTTTTCAATAATGAACAGCAATATGATGAGGTAATAACTAAGAAGCCAGTCTAATAGAGGACAAGGAAGGATGATATTCCTGGAAGAAGCTATGAGATAAGTATTCAGAGCCGACCTTAGCAGACAAGAGGTGTGGATGCATTTCAGACTCAATTTATGACAGAGATAACTGCGAATGAGCTGAATAATGATATGTTGATATTTTGATGTTATTGGTAAATACAAATTATACTGGTATGAAACATTATGTTAATGCCTAACATAAAGTATATATATAGCATTAACATAATGTTTCGTACCAGTATATATATATATATAATATTGAAAAAAACACTCAGAACTCTAAGAACATGGGGTAATGTGGGATTCCAGCTACAGTCATCTATCCCAAACCGCATGTAATTGTACCATGTATGATTACATGTGGACTGCCGCTGACAGATGTGGCCAGTGTCACCAAGTCATTTACTTAAATAGGTACAGCGGCCGCATCTGAATAGACATACCTAGCATTCCTTCTGCAGGAATCTGTAGGTTCTGGCTGCAGGAATCCCAGAATGCCCCGTGTGAATGGGGCCTTAGCCTGCTGTTTACATCTGAGCATTGTCCATTATGCGCTAACAAGGAAATAATCCTTCTTCATTCCAATAGGCAACTGGATTACCCCCCTGGATCAAGATTCAGCTGTATTACTTCTTATAATTATTCATTTATATTTGTTTACATTTATAGTACCTTTTTTGACACAATCTACAAGTTGACAAAAATCAATTGCTTGAGAAGACATTACATTAATTACATTTTAAAGGATAAGAACAATATATACTTATCCTTTAGCCATCTTTAGGGTGCTATCACCGCTCTCCCCTCCCTTTCTGCACACAGATGAATCATTACCGAGCTGGCCTCTGCTGTTTGTTGACATCTTACACAACACATCTTGTTTTACTGGCCGCATCTGTGCAATACATGCCCCATTGACATCTATGGGGCTCATCTCCCACCCAGAGATACAAGCCCCATAAAAGTCAATGAGGATGTACTAGGAAGCTGCGAGGCCAGGAGAACAAGACATCCGCCGCAGAATGTCAGCAAACAACAGAGGTGGAGGGGGAGCAGTAAAATCACCTTGAAGGAGCCTAAAGTACAGGTGCACTTTGTGTTAAAGAGCACTTATCCTTTAAAGAGCTACAGTAATTAAATATACTGCAAACAAGCTTCAGTGAGAGCATCTTTAGACTGGGCTCTTATTATATATTTCTGCCATTGCCTGTTTGTGGCCCACTTTCAGACAATAATGCATGTTTGTTGCCCACATATTGTCTAGATTGCAAGTTTGATGCTAATGTATTGCACTGAACCTGTTTGTTGCCCATGTATTGCCATGACTACCCATTTGTTGTCAATTTAATGCCATGATTGCTTGTTTGTTGCTCATGTTCTGTTGCATTTGCCCAATTGTTGTGCAAATATTGTCATAATTGCCAGTGTGTTGTCCATGTATATTGTCCACATTTATTCACAATTGCCTGTGTGCTGTCCATGTTTGTTACCCCAAAAGTGTCACACTTGCTATTGTGTTCCTCGCATACAGCCATGTTTGGCATTATGACATGATTGCCACATTTGTCTATAGATTATCACAGCTTACTGCAATGGTGCCATCAGTGTGATCAAGCCTATGGGGTCTATTCGCAAAGCTGCCGTAGGCAGCCGAGTGAATAACCGACCCGAAGTGAACTGAACCGACCGCTGTTCGGCTATTCACTTCAGGCTTGTACGGCTGATTTCAGCCGTACACCAACTAAAATCAGCCGTACGTCGGCTTGCTGCGGCTGGCTTCGGGTCGGCCAAACATGCTCAGCATGTTCGGCCGACCCGAAGTGCAGAAGGAGTTCGACTCAGCCGATCCAACATCTGGATCAGGCTTCTCGCTGCTGTTCGGCCTATACTCATAGATGCCGAAGAGCAGTGAGTGAATAGCCAAATGCCGCCGAGCGGCATTCGGCTCGGCTATTCTGCCTGGTACCTCTGTGGTGCCGAGCAGAATAGAAAAACAGTTCAAAAAGTAGAAAAAATAAAATAGAAAATGATTGGGCGGAGCTAGCAGTGACAGCTAGCTCCGCACAACTGTTTTCTATTGGCCGGGCGGTTCTGCTGCCTTCAGAATAAAAAAATTAAAAAAACACCATAGGAATGCATAGCTAGATTCCTATTGGCTATTTCACTTTGCAATAGCCAACAGCAAACTAGCTATTGCACCTGCCCTCTGCTGCTGTCAATCACCAAACGGGGACCTGATAGAGAACTGCAGGTACCCCTCTGCTGATTGACAGCAGCAGAGGGCGGGTGCAATAACTAGTTTGCTATTGGCTATTGCAAAGTGAAATAGCCAATAGGAATCTAGCTATGCATTCCTATGCTGGCTTTTTGTTTTTCTGACTGAGGGAGGCCAGCGGATCGCAAGGAAAGGTTGAAAGGTTTACTCTGCTCGAACGAGCAGAATAAAACCTTTCCAGGAGAAAGTGTTTCTCTCCTGGGCGGCCGGGAGCCGTATTAGACTCCCAGAGCGCTTGGGAAAGTAATGACAAATCAGCATCACTGGTTACCAGGTAACCAGGGATGCCATCTGTCACTACACACAGAACACCCGGAGAGGCCGTTGTGATATCATAGCGGCCCCGCCGGGTTCTTGGTGTGTAATGACAGATGGCGTCCCTGGTTTCCTGGTAACCAGGGACGCTGATCTCTCTGCAAGTGGCCGGAGCCAGGCTGTCGGCCAGCTACGGCTTTCACCTTGGCTCAGTCGAGCCAAGGCATATGCCTTCGGCTCGACTGAGCCGCTCGGCCAACTTCGGGAGCTGTACGGTCTATATTGAATAGCCCGTACAGCAGCCCTTCGGTACTACTGAACCGAAAGGGGTCCTGGGGCCAAAGGTAGCCGAAGGATCAGCCAATGCTACGGCTAGATCCTTTGGCAGCTTAGTGAATAGACCCTTATGTGTTTTGAGCAATATATTGCTGTAATTTAATTCCTGGTCTGTCACTATCAAACCATGGCCCGAAATCCTATGATTTTAGTCACCTTCTTGCAAGAAGCAATGGTGCTATTCCCCACAGAAGTTCCAGCTCATGGGTTTACAAAATTCCCAGGTATGATTATAATACTAGCTCACATTTCACACACACCATCCCTCAGGATAAAAACACAGCCTAAAACCTACATAAATTGGCCTGCCAAGTGAGGTTTGGGAGGAGATCACAGTAGTATCACCCCTTGCCTCCTCCAATCCACTTAAGTCCAAGCCACAGTTTAAAAACAAATAGAGGCTATTTGTCCCAGTGTTGTTTTAAAACAGCGTCTGGTCTCCTGACAGCATATAAGCTGGAACTGCTCGTGGGCTTTCAGTGCTAGGCCCAGCAGCTAAAATGATCAGCTCCTGAGCTTATGATACATATACTAACATAAAAAAATATTCCCTTGGCCTAAAATGTGGAATATAACATGGGTGCAAAAATTGAAAAAAGGGCCTCAGTCATGAAGGGGTTAATCCCAAGGTCTCAACAATGACAGACTGTCTGGGAGACATTTGCTTTCACTATTCAAGCATCAAATGCTCATGTAAATAAATGCAATGTCTTATGGGTTCTTAGACTGTCAGTGGGAAGGGGAAGAGAGGCTGCAGGGACCAGCCTAGTAGCCTGGAAGGACAAGGTGAGTATATCTTTGTTATCTTAGAACCTAGGCCAAAACGAGCACTTAACCCTTGCAGTGTGGTGGTAGCCCCACTTCCGGATCTGTGCAATAATGTGGTGTGAAACTCTGCCTTTGTGCAGAAGCATCCTGTAATAAATACCAGGATGCTTCTGTAGGCAGTCTGTAGTAGGTGGAGCCCGTTGGGACCCTCCGACAGCTCTGCACAAGTTACATGCAGCACAGTGATGATGTTACTGCCTCATTTATATGGTAAAATCTGGGTTTGCGAAGGCATATGGGGCACACAAAGGGGATTTGTGGCTAGTGAGGAATATACTTAAGTCAAAGTTTTTTTCTTTTTTGTGCGTGGAGTTCAGCTTTAAATCAAAGGTACTTAATACAGTAGCTTGCAAAAGTAAACCCCTTTGGCATTTTTCCTAATTTGTTGCATTACTACCTGGAATTAAAATTAACTTTTATTTAGATTACATTTAATGGACATACACAAAATATTCCAAAATGGTGAAGTGAAATCAAGAAAATAATGTGTCTTAAAAAATTATAAAAATAAAAAACGGAAAAGTGGTGAGTTCATATGTATTTACCGCCTTTGCTATGAAGCCCCTACATAAGATCTGGTGCAACCAATTACCTTCAGAAATCATGTAATTCATTAAATAAAGACCACCTGTGTGCAGTGTCACATGATCTCAGTATATATACCTGTTCTGAAAGGCCCCAGAGTCTGCAACATCACTGAGCAAGGGGCATCACCAAGCAACCGGAACCCTGAAGACCAAGGAGCTCTCCAGACAGGTCAGGGACGAAGTTGTGAAGAAGTACAGATCAGGGTTGGGTTATAAAAAAATGTCCAAAACTTTGAACATCCCGCAGAGAACCATTAAATCCATTATTAAAAAATGGAAAGAATATGGCACCACAACAAACCCGCCAAGAGAGGGCCACCCACCACAACTCACAGACCAGGTAAAAAAGGGTATTAATCAGAGAGGCAACAAAGAGACCAAAGAGTTGCAAAGGGAGTTGCAAAGCTCCACAGTAGAGATTGGAGTATCTATCCATAGGACCACTTTGTGCTGTACACTCCACAAAGCTGGCCTTCATGGAAGAATGGGCAGAAAAAATTCCATTGCTTACAAAAAAAATAAGCAAATACATTTGCTGTTCACCAAAAGGCATGTAGGAAACTCCTGAAATATGTGGAAGAAGGTACTCTGGTCAGATGACACCAAAATCAAGCTTTTTGGCCTTGCTATGCCTGGCGGAAACCCAAGACCTATTATCACCCCAAGAAAACCGTCCCCACAGTGAAGCATGGTGGTGGCAGCATCATGCTGTGGAGATGTTTTTCATCGACAGGGACTTGCAAACTGGTCAGAATTGAGGGAATGATGGATCGCGCTAAATGCAGATAAATTCTCAGGGAAATCTGTTTCAGCCTGCGAGAGATTTGTGACTGGGATGGAGGTTCGCCTTCCAGCAGGACAATGACCCTAAGCATACTGCTAAAACAACACTCGAGTGGTTTAAGGGGAAACATTTAAATGTCTTAGAATGGCCTAGTCAAAGCCCAGACCTCAATCCAATTGAGAATCTGTGGCATTACTTAAAGATTGCTGTATACCAGAGAAACCCGTCCAACTTGAAGGAGCTGGAGCTGTTTTACCTTGATGAATGGGGAAAAATCCCAGTGGCTAGATGTGCCAAGCTGATAGGGAAGTACCCCAAGACACTTGCAGCTGTAATTGCTGCAAAAGGTGACTCTACAAAGAATTGAATTTGGGGGTGGGGGGTGGGGTGAATAGTTATGCACACTCAAGTTTTCTGTTTTTTTGTCTTATTTCTTGTTTTCACAATAAAAAATATTTTGCATCTTCAAAGTGATAATGCAACAAAATAGGAAAACTGCCAAGGGGGATAAAAACTTTTGCAAGCCACTGTAAACATACAATAAGTAAATAAGTTTAAAAAAACGTGATTTTGCTTTAACCTGTTCGCAAATGACCTTTATGGTTTTTGTGAATGTGCAAGTTTATGTGGTCTTTTTTATTGCACATTTATATACTCTAGGTGGGGCATTATTAAATATGTATAGCATGAGTTTACAAGCTGTCCTCTTCCAGCAATGTGATGTTCCAGCTTGCAGAGTATGAGAGGAGAAACAGATCTGAGTGCAGTGGATTATATTTACGTTAATGTAAAAGCACTGAGCTTTTACTTTACAATGTCATCTGCAATGAGGTTTCATGGTGTAATGCTTGTAGGATTCCACTGGTCTTACATAGGGATATGTATTTATTTCACAAATGAAGGAGACAAAATCTGCTGTAATGAAAGATTCTAAAAGATGAATGCCTGATAGGAATAAAGCAACCACATGCTATGTACTTAAAGGCAGGCAAATATTTATTTTGGACATTGGTTTCCATGTGTTCACATCCATTGATGTTAATTTGAAACATTTCAGAGGCGTCCTTGGATCTTGATAAGGATTGTTGCAAATACAAACTAGAAATATTTCACCCTGGCACCACCTGCTGATCTGGATTTAGATGTAAAATGGATCTGTCACCATGAAATAAAATTATCCAGTGTGATTAAGCGGGATGAAACTCTGCTACCAGTCTGAACAGAACATATGAGTGATGTGATTATCTGTACCACCAGTCATGAAAGATTTATCAGTCCACTATGTTACAAATAGTGATGGGAGAATCTGCCTGGGTTCTGCTTGCCAAGGGTTCAGCCAATCTTGTTGAAAGTTCAGCGAACCCAAATCCCATTAGAGTATTTTCGAGGGAGCAAATCGTATTTATTTATTACAGTCATTTATATAGCGCTGCCAATTTACACAGCACTTTACATACTGCACATTCACACCAGTTCCTGCCCTCAAGGGGTTTAAAATGTAAGGATCCTATCTCACAAGCATACAGGGCTGAGTTAGACTGGAGCCAATTAACCATGTAGCATGTCTTTGGAGTGTGGGAAGAAACCGGAGTACCCGGAGGAAACCCACGCAAGCACAGGGGGAACATGCAAATGCCTTGCAGATAGTGTCCTGACTGGGATTCAAACCTTAGTGCTGCAAGGCAGAATCTTGTTAAATTATGGTAATGTTTAGGCTAATAGGCAAGCTATTGTTTAAAAGGGCATGGGAAGCTTGACATTGCCATGGGGAACATGTACCAATGCATTTTTGTTTTTCAAAAAATACTGTATAGCAGTGGGGTGGCTTTGATGGCAACATTGAAAATACACAAATCCTTTGTATAGCATGCTTGGGAGATGTCTTAAAACTGTACATGGTGTGGTAGTATAATTCTCACAGACAGCCTCAGTGTACGCATACTCTGGCATATTTGTGCATTGAATTAATAGTTTTTTTGTTACAGTTAGCTTGGCTTACCAACAGCAGAAGCACCTTTTCATTTTGAAAAATTGTAACACAACTGCTTTTTCATCAAATGGTACTAGATCCACTTTTACCAGCAGATAAAATCTGGTTCACTGTGGCTGTTCCTGTTCTCACTGATGCAAAACTGACAATTTCTATCAAGCTCCTGTGTAAGGGCCTGTTTCCACCATCCCCATTGCATTACGTTAGTGGCCGAAACACATTGGAACGCTTAGTGGAAGCCTCCCTGCAGTCTGGAGTGGGAGGGGGCGTGTCTGCGGTGCTATTGCCCACACCAGAATGCGTGGAACAGTAATGCTCGTGGTTCGGTAGAGTGCAATCGGAAAAGATTGCTTCTGATGCAAAACTGTCCTGTCGCTGACCAGTTTCCATCAAGCCCCTGCCTAAGGGGCGCTTCACACCATCACCTGTGCGCACAGGATCATATAGGAACAACTTTTTAATTTTTTAGTTCAGGTTCACTTTAAGTTCTTGGGTGTGTACACATTTCTCTGTTTAGCTCCCTGCTGCCTTAATCTGTGACCAGACAATACAAAAATCCATCATACTCACACAGCTCAGTTTCTCTACTGCTTCTCATCCTACCATTGCAAGCTCCATCATAGTCTTATACTGATTACCTTCCTGCTGCCTCTCATTCTACCATTCTAAAAGTCCATCACAGTTTCACACTGATTACACTGATTACCTCCCTGCGTGCACCGACGTGTTGTTTGAGTTTTTGGCGCCCTCTGGCCTATATAAGGCTGTGACTAAAAAAACCTCCTTTGCTGTCAGATCGTCAGCTTCCCTGTGTTCCTGTATCCTGCTGCTGAAGTGTTTCTGTTATCTTGACCCGGCTTGGCTTTGACCTTTCTGCTTCTCTCCAGTGATTGACCCTCGGCTTGTTCCAGACCATCCTCCTGCCTCATCCTCTGTACCACGCTGCCTGCACGTTGATGACCTCGGCCTGTGCTGACTACCCTGCTATTCTTGTCTGCTGCTCCTGCTCATCAGATTCAGCTACTACTGGCACTCCTGCCCCTCTGTGCCCCGGTGCTCCTGTACCCATTCAGGAGCCCCAAGACCAGAGAAGTGAGAGAGGCCGCCCTCGACATCTCAGACTCCCCTAAGGTACGTGACAGTGACCTGGCAGACTACTATACTGTGCAAATTGATCAATGGTGGAGGGAAGACTAAGAAAATCCATTCTCCTACAGACCCATGACATTAATCTGCCAGTATGCTCCTCTCAGGCAGATCTTGAGAGGCTGTACCTCAGCAAATTCACTTAAATCAATGTAAACGTATCACCTTGTCCATTTAGGGCAAAGTAGCAGGTTTTCTTTATAGGTACCTCCTCTTGTACTGATACCTTCCTTGTGCTGCCCAGCACCCCATTTACCAATGCCCAAACCCTAGAAAATACACTTTACATACAGGTAAGAGGGAACATGTGACTCTCTCAGCTTCCTCCTACTACACCTTGCATGGCACCATAAAAGCCAATCACCAAGCCTAAGCGCTGTCACAAGGGAGTTGGGAGAAGGTCCTCGGGCCTGTGTAAGCTCAGACACAGACTGTCATGGAGCTTACACAAGACATTCTACTTTGGGCTCCAGTGTGTGAAGAGAGCGAGGGTGGTTGACCACAGCCAAGGTAAATATCAGTAGTGGAATACTTTATGACATTTTTATGCCACATATAAGCAAATATTGTGGTGATGGCAAATAATGGAGTCCACTGTGCTAAGTCAACAGCAGGAGGATTTTTCCATTATTCGCTACTCTCTCCTGGTAAGTAAAATGTTTTCGAAGGGCTTGTACACACACAAAGCTAGACAGAGCAGATTACAAAAGATATGGAAGGGTTCTGTAACAGAATATTATAAGATGGAATTCTTCAGTTAGGGACAACTTGCACAATGAGGATGGGAATAGTGGGAGGAGGACTGTGGTTACATGGTCTACAGACCATAGAAAAAGCCAGTCTGTGGTTTCATCAGAAAATTAATACAGACTCTGAGCCGAAAATCAAGATTTTTTCACGCAGAAGGGAACAAATGGGATGTTTATCAGAGACATAAGCAAATGAACAAAATAAGGAAATCTGTTATACTGGTGACAGCAGCAATATATTTATAAACCCTTTATTATGAAAATCACACTTATACCTGAACTCCAGGCAAAACAGTTAAATATACAGCTAAAATATGCAATTGAGCTGTTCTATTTGCAGAGGGATTTGATTTTCTGTCTATCCAGTCTTGAGATTCATACAACCAGGCCAGACAGCACAGCCAGCTTGGTGACCTCCCATTTTTTCTACTCCAGTTAAGCAATACACTCTGGTCACCACCCTGCCCCGAGCTTATAACTGGGCAATAAAGAATATGCAGCAGCAGACTAATAAGCTCTATCCTCTACACTCTATTCTCTTTTCCTGTCTGCATGTTTCTTGTTAGCAAATCTGCATGCAGCACACCCGATTGGCTCCAATGACTTCCATCTCCCATATATTCTACTGTACAATGGATTAGCAGTGGATAGTTAGAGTCAAGTTAGTTAAGTTAGAAATGTTCAATAAGTATTATTAAATCCTTAATCAAAAATACCCTTGTTGATTTCTGCGGTGTTTTAATTTACATTCCACCTACTAGCGCATGCATCAAGTATGTTACATTTAGGGCATGCTACTGGTGATAACTGTCATAGTTGTCAGTGTGCTTATGTCAGCTCTCAACTGATTATTTATGCCTTCAAATGGACGGTCTCATAGCTGGTCATGTGCACAACTCCATAGTGAATGCAGATCTAAACAGAGGCTAAGCTGGCACCATCCTTGGTCTCAAAAGAATAGGAGGCTCTAGTTCCACTTTATAGCCTAACTTTGGGCAGTTATATTCCCTACCTGCTGGTTCTGGTTGTAAGAACCGTTCCCCTGTAGCCACTCTTCTAACTGGTCTCCAATTAGTATTGTCACTGCTCCTCTTACTGATGCCATCACATAAAGTGCAGAACCAATGGTCACTTCATCAGGATGGGATGTGGCAAGTAGTAGGACTGGCCGCCCACATTCCAGCACTAGAGGAGAGGACTGGACTGTTAGCCATCCCAGATCTGTATTTCTCCATGTTAGATCATCTCTTTAAAAGAACACGCATTAGTTCCTTCATTAGCTGGTGGCAGAGGGGACAATTTTTAATATTTTGTGCCTGCCCAGAGTTAGCCGTAAAATATGAAAACATTGTAGATCCATAATGTCCAAGTTGTGAACCAGTTTGGTGTTCCAAAGCAGAGAGTGGTGCTCTATGTGCAAATGTTACAGTGTGCAAATGGTGAGCTACAAATCTATCATGTCATAATTTCCATAATTCATTTATAGAAATTCTGGACTACTAACTTCCTATATCTTGTTCTGTACTATCTCTGCATGGAGATGGCCATCTTAGTACAGGCAGGGCTTTGCTTTCTCATGTCAGAGCCTCCAGCAAGTAGAACAGTGAGCAGCACAGTAGTGGCATCCCCAAGTCTCACTCCAAATTTCCTGAGATTAGGCAGCAGTGCCTTAGGTGTCAAACAGCAGATATACGGCTATGGGGGTGTAGGTACAGGAGCGCATAGGCACCTTCACATATCAGGAAGTTCACTGCTACTTTTCAGGAGAAATTCCAGACAAAAGGTAGATTTTTCAGGGTACTGCTTAGACACACTAAACACCTCCAGATGTTCCCTATAACATGGCAAATCTTCACTTTTTGAGTTTAAGTCCACTTGAAATCCCTTACATTCTCGGAAGTCCACTTACAATTAGACTGTAACATGCAAATTGTATAATCATATTGTAAAATGTGCCCAGCTTTAAACTGAGCTGCTGGGAACCGCTCTTTAACCTTCAGTACATATGCTTTGGCACTGTCTACTATTATATATGATTATTTAATCTTTCAGAAATACCACAACCATTTTTAACACTGAATTGCTAATTGATTTGTGTGACCCCTGTAAAGGCCAAACCATAGCAAATTCTAAAGCATGCCGAACTGTCTCGCATATTCTTAGCTACTGATTTTTCCCAGCGATTAAATCATTTGCATGGCAGATATAGTCACAAGATCCCACAAGTTTGAGATATGTGTGCCACAAACAAATGACCCCATTTTCAAACAAATATCGCTGTTGTCTGAAAGTGTTGGGCTTGTTACTCATCACTTAGAATAGACTGGCTGACAAGGGATCACAAAGCTGACTTGCATGCCTTTCATACCAGGCAAGTAACAGTGTACCACAGATAGGATGCCTAGAAGGCCCAGTGCATTGCAGTCTGGAGCTCATCACATATTGGAGCTGCCCTTGTGTAACAGACTGACTCTTATTTTACTTGTCAACCATTTCTACGAAAATCTTAAAGCTACTCAGTCACTTGAAACATGAACTTTAAAAAAAACCTTCCTGCAAACGATGACTCCTAAGTCTCTTAAGCTTCATAGTAGTCCCCTTCTGCCCTACCCCAGTAACTAAATACAATGAAGAGAGGGGAGGGGTGGAGGAGCTGGGCCAGCGTAGAGCGTAATTACACACTCCCAGAAAAGGAGAAGGCTATGACGTGCAAAGAGGCAGACTGCTGTGCTAAGGAACTGACTCTTCCTGCAGAAGTCAAATTTTCAAGCTCAAAGGCACATTAAAGGGAAAAAGGTGGTGAAAGAAGTTATGGATCAACCAATCATATTTAATTAAACCAAATGGCTCACTTTATTAAAGATTGTATCAAAATTTATATACAAAAAAGTGAACAAGACATCAGAACCCCAAACCATCCTACAAATAGACAACGTTGCCAATTTTTAGGATGGTTTTGGGTTCTGGTGATACTATCTTTAATAAAGTGAGCCGTTTGGCTTAATTATTTATGATTGCTTAATCCATAACTTCTTTCACCACCTTTTTCCCTTTAAAAGGTGGTCATTTTTTGCATATACTATTAAGTTATGTACCAATTAAGTGTAAATTGTATAGTTATCTATACCATATAGTGGTTGTCTTTTTACAACTATTTCAAAGGCACATTACAAGTGAATGAAAAATTGCTGCATGTAAACATTTAACCCTTTCGCTGCCAAGGACGTACGTCGTACGGAGCTACAAAAGTGCTTCCAGCTGGCCAGCTCAGTACGCCGTACGGACCTGGCATTTACACCAGCTAGCGACCATCAGCTTATAGTAGAACTGTTCAGCAGACTGTCCCCTTTAAATTTATAGCTGTCATCAGCGGCTCACAAGCTGATGACCGCTATTTTAAAAAA
>NW_017306302.1:729492-800061 GCF_000935625.1 Nanorana parkeri | reverse complement strand
GCCCAAACAGCAGTGAGTGAATAGCCGAAGGCCGGAGAGCGCCCTTCGGCTCAGCTGTTCTATTCTGCTCTGTACCTCTGTGGTACCGAGCAGTATAGAAAAAGGTGGGGTCTTTTACAAACGCTAGCAACGCAGCAGTTGAAAATCAAATCAATAGGAAAAAATTGCAGAAAATTCAAAAATGGCTTGGCCAGCTGATTTGAAAAATGTTCCGGAGGGCTTGGCAGCGAAAGGGTTCGTAAGTAAAATGCTTTGTAAATGTTAGTTTTTTGCCCTAATGTGCAAGTATACACAGCAAGTGTGCATTTCTCCACTAATGTCAGAACGATCTTCGGTCCCCGCCGCCATCTCCACTGGCAATGCTTCTGGACTCTTGGGAAGTCCTCTTTGGCCATTGGGTGGCCACTGATGACGTAACTCCTATGCATACACACAGGAGTTACATCCTCCACAGCACCCAGCCCATTTATAGAATCTTGAAGATGCTGTGAATGGGCTGATTAAGTACACTGCGCAGCGCTTTCACCATGCAGTGTATACAGGAAATTAAAAAAATTATGAGGGAGAGAGGAATAATTTTTTTGGCAGAAGAGGCTCTGCTTATCTCTTATGCCAAAACATACTACGTCCCAGCGATTATTGTATTTTATTGACCTTATGTGTGCTGTGCTTTTACCTACAATTTTTTGGTGACAGGGTCTCTTTAAGACAGTACAGGTGTGTCGCCCAACAGAGAGCGACACACCTAATAAGAGTTTTTGTTTTTCGGGATTTCTTTTACATTTTTTTTCCCAACAGCAGAGTTGCTTTAAATGCTTTACAGTAAAGCTTCTTTATTAATATGTGGTGAACAGAAGCTGCTCCCTCCTAATAGCACTTACAGACTGCAAAGTGCATGTTTCACTGTGGACTGCTGCTTATCGACTGAGAAGGCCGCTGCTGGGTAAAAGCATGAGCTCACATGGGAGGAAAATGGAATCTCTGGCAGCCGCCCATAAGACCTGTGAAAGAAATTACCTTTCACAAAGCAATCTCTGCCGGCCTCTGAAGTAAAGGCCATGAGATGGAAAATCAAAATAACAAATGGGAAATCCATTCACCTTTAAATTCCCCAGAGGATTTCAGGTTACATGTGCGCTGTAAGTCAGAAGTTCATGAAATCATTAGGTGATATTAATTATCTTTAACATAAGGACCTAATTTTTTAAAACAAAGAAAGTAGATATTCAGATGAAAGTTGTCTTCATTTAGTGTAGACGCAAAGAGAGCAGACCTGGTCAGAACAGTGCCAGCTCCAAGTTTAAACTCACAAAGAATTATGGTAAAAATTACAGAAATGCATAATCTTTATGATTAACTAATTATTAAGAGGCACCTGCATTGGGAAGCAAGGCAACATGTTTAAAGGACACTTTTCATTAGAGAATTATGTAAGCTTTCATTGCTTATTTCTCCTTGTCAGAAAATCAGTTCCCTGACTGTCATGCTAGTGCTTTGGCTTCAGGGCCTTCCCAGTCACTAACCTGGTTAAAAAATAACAAAACAGAAAAACACAGAAGAGTGACGGAAGAAAAAAATATATAAATAGTCCACTAAGGGGTCTAGTCACTAAGCTGCCGAGGGCAGCCGAGTGAATGACCGATCTGAAGTGAAGTGAGCCGAACACTGTTGTGAAATCAGCCGTACATCAGCTTGCTTCGCGTGGCTTCGGGTCGGCCGATCATGCTCTACTTTGATCTTTTATTTTTGCTCCCTAAAGGTATACACTTTGAAGTAGCAGAGGCATTTACAATGGTCAGCTTTTATCAATATATGTATCCCAAAAAGAAAAAAAAACTGTTGCTGTACTTGCTTAAAAAGTATTAACAGTTCACATTTAATTTGTTAGTCAAGTCCATTGACTGGTGATCTGATGAATGGTGAACTGGTGACTGGTAAGGGAAATGATTAGGGGCCAGCATCAGAGGTGAAGGAACCACAGATCTACAGACAGCAGCAGTACAGGAAGGCAAGGCAATAGGTGACAGAAGAGATGGAAAAATGATGTCTGCACAGAATGAAGATCTGCAGGTTCTCATGTACAGCCTTCTCTCCAGCAGGTCCAGGAGCACAATGAGCAACACAGTGCTGACATCACTAACCATCAGTACTGTGCTTAGGAAGACACTCAAAATCTTATGAGAACAATAGTCATCAGAGGCAGGAATAGGCAGGATATGCCTTAGATCAGTGCTCCCCAACCTTTTTATTGCCACGGACCGGTCAATGTTTGATAATTTTACCGCGGCCCGCTGAGGGAGGGACGTTGATTGTTTATATTTTAGATTGGAATCACCTGTCCCGATAAATCCATATTTCAAGTAGGACTCATGGTATTGTCTGTTAAAAGTTACATGTTTCTTTGATGTTGAAGGCCCTTCTTCTGTCTCTTCACTGGGCCTTTTCTTTTTCCCAAGGAAACTTCCTAACGACGTCTGTTTCGTACTCATTTTTGCTAATTTGTGGGTTAAATTTGAGCAAACACAATATACACGTACACCAAGCACTGTTAAACATAAGAAAGTACCGGTGAACAGAGAGAAGAGCGATACACACCTTCTCTTTTCCAAAGCTACAACGCCACTGCCGCCTGCAGCCGCTCAGCTCCAGACGTCACCTAAAACCGCCCCGATATCACGATATTTTGCGCATGCGCGGTATTGGTGCGGCTTTAGGTGACGTCTCTCAGCTCCCGGTTAACCTCTCGTCCTGGAAAGTCGGACAAACCCGAGAGAAATACACCACAGTAAATAAAATGGAAATAATGTAATGTTCCTTGGGCGGCCCGGTACCATTTGATCCACGGACCGGTACCGGTCCACGGCCCTGGGGTTGGGGACCACTGCCTTAGATGATCTCACACAGGTGCCTAGACACTGTGACGAACTGCACTGCAAATTCTGAAGAATTCAAGTTAAAATTCAGATTTGTCAGAGTATTGCTTAGCCACAGATAACCTTACCAGGCATTCCCAAAAAGACAGCAATTCTTAATTTTTTGAGTATAGGTCCATTTTAATGGAAATCAAAGAAATCGAGTTATGATTTAATAGTTGTCACTCAGTACAGGGGCCTATGGATGTGGTACGTAGTCAATAGTTTTCTGTAATTATTCCATAGGAAGAAGGATAATGTAAGGGAGATTTAACATCCCTACAAGGCCATACAATTATATGAAAGTGAAGAAGTCTTAGAGAGTTATTCACAAAAGGGTGAAGAGTTTGGAGAAGTCTGGAGAAGTGTACAATCTAGGCTAACATAGCTGAACTGGAAAGTGAGCTGAATTTGAGAACTTTTCCAAATCAGCTATTTTGGCCTAGATTGTTCACTTCTTCTCTTGCCTTCTATAAACTCTTCACCCTTTTGTGAATAATTTTTGTGTTAGTTGCCTATGATTCTTTCACTTCAGATCGCAGAACATGGAACATCATTGAAATTCTGTCCAAAAAGAAACCAAGCAAGTCCCCTCAAAAATTAAATAATCGTGCAGAGCAAGTTGTGCGATGAAGTGCAACTTTTGGGATCTTCACCAATAAGCAATGAATATCTAGGAGAGCCATACAACTCGACCCCTTCTATATAGATGTCATTGTAAAAGCTGCATGTATACTTCTAAATATTATAGAAGAGGGTGGATTAATTTTGACCATGGTTTTCACTACAGGTGAATAAACTGGAGAGGCATGCTGTATCTGGTTTGGAAAAAGTTAGATACATTCAAGGACTTCTTTGTATTCCCTCTTGGGACATTCTCTTGCAATATTGTAAAATCTGCTATCCTTATATTTCCAGAAATAAGTACAGTATGTATGAGACCAAAATGCAGGTAAAAGAATTTGGACGACCACTTCCAACCTAACCTATGTGTTATTAATCGAAAGATCAAGTAATGTATGTAACAGAAACAGCAAGAGCAAACACATCTTCTAGTGCCAAGTCAACAGGCGAAAGTAACAAAAACATTTCAGTAAACCGTCGGTTTATTGAGCAAATTACTGTCACATCACAGATACAAATGAAAAAATCATTATTGTGCCCTTCCCTCCATCACTTAGTCCTTATGACAGTCAGAAAAGCAAAAGTGTTTATTTATATGTGTTTGTGATGTGATGTCCCTGTTGCTCAGTAAATTGCTGAAGTTCACTGACATGCTGTTGGCTTCCTTCTAGTTTTTATTTCGGCATTAAAGAAATCTAATCTGAAAATATATATCACAGTGCAAAAATATACAAGTTCAAGACGATCAGCTTACCCTTGTGTACATGTAGAAATGTCAGAATATCATCATGTTTGCTGTACATTTGTTTGGTGCAATGATTACTGTACTAGCTTATTAGTGCTGTTGGAGCACTCCTGAATGGGCTTATCCTATATTTTTTATAGTTTTGGACAGAGCGAGGAAAGGATAGAGTCTTTGCGCACCGGAACAGGAAGGCACAGAATGTAATAATTTCCTGACAGAGGTTATATTCCTTTACTGGAAAAAAAAAGCTTTTAAGCAACGTCAAGGTGGCAACAATAGCAACAAGAGGAAGTAACCTGAGCATGAAGAAGAGAATAGATTTTTTTGAGAGGGTGCGTAGTACCACAACATCAACAGCAATATGTGAATGATGGTGACAAATGTAGATTTTTTTTTCATAAAAGTAAATATATATATATATAGATAGACATGGCCAGGACGAGGTGTTCGTCAGTTAATGGTGATAGTGATGGTGGTGTGAAATCACAGTTAATGGATTTAGGTATATATACAGAATAATTAACCATAACCCCTGCATGTGACTGCCCAACCGATGGATCCATCGATTGATAATGGAATCAAGAGGCACCTTACAGGTGAGACATGTTTCAGGACCAGTGGGGCTGCAGGTAAGGCAGCCATCAGCAAAATAATCTTGCTCTTATGTTATAACGAAACTAGAAACCAGTGTGCTGACCCAAGAATTAGAGTGCAAGGGTGTCAAAATCTGTGACCTGATCATCTACAACTAAGCGTTTGCTGACAACTAGTGTCCACAAGTCAATAATGGATATGGCATCTGCTAATGTAAAATGCTAAATCTGCTAAAACTTTTCCATACCAGAAATGCTGGCATACCGCCCACCATTGACATTACACAGATCTCACTACTCCTATAGCCAGAACTATTAGAGAGCAAGAGACAAAAGCAGCACAACTGGTACCAAAGCCCTATACTATAGGTAACACTAGTACAAATATAACTAAATAGATTACACTGGTTAACAAGAAAGAGAGACATTCATGTCTGGCCACAGTAATAAAGTAGTGTCTATAAGTCATAAAGAGAGAGTGAGATTCAGAATTCACATTTTATTCTTTTGATTTTTTTTATGTCATGGTAATGTTTGTTTTTTGCATTAGTGGTGTGGCAAAATATGGTTAATTTGCAAGCAATTGAATCCATTTTAAATGTGTAGTGCAGAGCAGAAGAAGGAAGAATTGGACCCAAACTGTCATGTGACTGCTGTTTCAGGTACGTATTTGGGATTTTTATAACTTTCAAATAACAAATGAAGGGATGAATGGAGTGAGAAGTGAAAGTGTTTTTTTTTTTTTTGAAAGACCAGAGATGAGCTTTAAGTGTTTACAGAATCGAAATAATTCCCCTAAACCACTCAGTGCTGGCCAACATTTGTCAAACTGAGTGGCAAAGGAGAGCATTTACAAGTTTTTCTCCTTGCCAGCCCTTCCGTGATATAAAATATATTAAGTGAATGTTTGCTTAGGTTCTTGAATATGTTAAATCTGTGCTCACATCAATCATCCAATCATTTGCCCACAAAAATATTTTTTTTCTTTTCCTGATTGGGATTTTGTTTCCATGACTGCATTTTCAGAAAGAAAAATGCTTCACTTTATTCTCTAATCTAAGTAAATCTACACTTTGTAAAGGGAGCATTCTCAACTCCATTTGTAGAACAACCTCAATATATTCTTAAACTGTTTTGGAGTATTTTGGAGTTTTAAAATGTATTTGGTGTTGGTAATACTTGCTCCAGATACATTCCATTTATTTTTATTTAAAATATTCTGCTGATATGAGCTTATATAGATAGAACACTAGGAAACAGTATTCACCAGTCCAGGAATATCTGCCTCTGCTCAGGTAACTGTCAATCACACTGTCGTACTGCATACAGAGAATGATCATTGCTAGAAATATCTTGTGCAAATGCTGTCAGATACAATAATAAGCTTTCCTAAAATGCTATGTATGTATTGTCCCTGCTGTCACTTTGCTATCGTATGATTTTAACTTCACATGGAAAAATAGGAGAGAATTATCTGCAAGTGTCGGGCCCAGGAAGGATGACCTGCAACCTGTGGCTGTAGAGATAACAAATTCTGAGATAATGAAAGTAATACAAAGCTTGGGTAGCAACAAGGCCACATGAATTGATGAAATACTAATTAAATATGTTAAAAGAGCAGGGAATAAAGAAAACCACATCTGCTGGAGGTAATATTGAAGAGAAAATGCCAATTTTTGGGGGGGCCATGTGACAAGAAACTTGACTGAGGAGGAGCTATGCAAGATTGTGGAAGAGAGCAAGGTAACGAAAGGGAGGAGAAAATGGTGGATGGATGACATCCAGGGACATGACAGACAGCCGTAACATAAAGCATAACATTAACCTGGCGTGGGATGAGACTAAATGGAAAGCAATGGTGGAAGCAAAGTTCCAAGTTTGAAGTTCACCAAAAAATTTAAGAAGTCATGGTAGAAGCAATGATATTTGCAAACCACTATGCTCCTTAATAAAAGCAAAGATTTTTGAAAATATTGCCTAGTCCAATACAGAAATGGTGACATTTCACATTATTTATATTCCACCAATATTCTTTCATAGGGGTTGATTTACTAAAGGCAAATAGACTGTTCACTTTGCAAGGGAATTTTCCCTTAGTGAATCAGATGAAGCTCTACTGTTGTTCTCCAACCATCAAATCTTGTGCAAGCAAAATTACTGTTATTTTTTTCATTTGCGCTTTCTTTGCAAAGTAAATTTTTACCACATTCCCTAAGCTAAGGAAAAATTAATTTGCAGAGTGCAAATTCCCTTGCACAGTGAACAGCCTATTCACCTTCAGTAATTCATCCCCTAAAAGTCTAAATCCAATTTGTGGCTGCAGGGCAAAACTAGCAATTAAAATGTAGAGTATTTACACACCATGAGACCACCATGTCTTTTATATTTAGCGTTAATAAATGCAAGCATGTGAAAAATTCAGCTTCTCCATGGCGGCCGTACATCTTTTGAACATAGCAATGCAACTATGGATAGTGAAGGAGGAGGGGATCTGTATTAAAACATACCATTCCTTCTTTACACTATGAATTAGGAATTTACTATTTAACTGGATCAAATCAGTTAATTTGCTTTGTTTATAAAAAGAAATTTATACTGTAAATAGTTTCCAGGAATCAGTGATAAAGGATGAGAATAATTTCTGAAAGTAGAGAAATCTACCAGTTGTGTTGCCAGAAATACAGTGAGCACCTAACTTCCTGTGATGATCTGCAACACTGCCTCTGCTACACTGAAATTTCAAGCAGTGTATTCAGCCTTGCCAAAGATCACCTCTACTGGACTATAGAACTCTGCCTATTCCCACTTCTCCCTGTACTTTCTACATGCATGCAATTATTTATTTTCCGGATAAACAATGCCGCTGTTTTGACTTCCAAGAGTCCATCCATACACTTTGTGTAGGGAAAGGGTCATTGGTAGATGTATTTCTGGGGGAAGGAGTGCCTTTATCAGTAGAACCTGTCCTAGTGCACCCTGCTCATCCCTCCTCCCTGCAGTTGCCCTTCAGGAACTTTACAAGCCTGGTGATGACTGTAAGTAATACACACTAAAGCAACAGGATAAAAGTAAAAACAAATAATAATGCTGGGGCATGCTCTAGAGCGGGAGAGGGAACTCTTTGGGGAAATCTGGATCATGCGTATTTGCCTATACAAATTATTTAAATCAGCTTCCTCAAGACTGTGTAATCTATATACAGATTATGAAGTGACCATACTGTATTTACAATCCAAGGAACAATAAAAAACAAAATCAGTTTTCTATATTATTAAGCAGCAAACACTGGATGTTTATTTGATAAACATATACAGTATAGTTAAAACTGAAGTTATGGTACCAGAATAAAGGCAATGCTCAGTAAAGCAACCCCTTCCACATGGACTAAAAAATCTTCACTGTGAAAGTATTAGTAAATCGTAAAATTAGGTCACAAAATTCTGATAGTCAGCTTCCTATGCTAAAAAAATTAAATCTAGGAGGAGAAATCTCTGCAGAGGCTCAAGTTGGCAGCGTATTTTGTAGTCACATGACATAAGGGCAGACAAATGCTTTGCTCTGCATGACACAGGGAGGTGGTATGTGGTCAGTTAGCCTCTATGCATTGATGGAGAGGTGCTGAAATCACTAGAGAGTTCAAACTCCTTAGCCATAGTGACAACTAAAGTAGCAGAATCTTAATTTTTTTATGCAGTGCCACAACTACAGCCCCTAGGAATTGCTACCCATACCAAGACCAAGATTTTGCGCCATAATGCAGCATTTCTCAACTTTTTTTCAGCCATGGCACCCTTTAAGAGTTTGCGAAATCTCAAGGCACCCCAATCTACAATGTAATGGATTTTGATGGGGAAACCCCAGGCAAAAATACAAAGCTGGGTACCATAGGATTTTGTAATTCCTCAGTAGCCCCCTTCACTTCAGAACCCCCTTTACATCAGAGTCCCCACTCTTTTAGATCAGGAGCCCCCCTTTACATCTTGGTCTCCCCACTTTTACATCACAGTTCCTCATTCCCATCAGAGTCTCCAGTTCCCTCTTCACATCAGAGTCCTACCATCACAAAACTGTGAGTTACCCATGAGGAAGCTAGAATGTATACATGGAAACAAGATTTTTAAAAGATAAATGCTTGGTGATTATTTGCATAGAGACACCAGGGTCTTTTATAAAAACATTTACAGGTAATGATAATATTTTCTTTCATCATTATTTATAATGTTATATCATATTTTCTATGTCTGCTGTTTCAGTAGTGGGAAAATGAATGCAGTTATTCACTGATGAGTTGTAAAAAAAAATAAAACAAAGCTACCAAACAATAAATATGGGGATAACAGAGGAATAGAATCAGGGTCCGCAGCACCCTGGAGATAATGACAATCCTTCAGACCATCTACTAGACTTCGCTATGGCATGGAATTTCCATCTGTGCATTTGATACACAATCATCTCAAGTATTCACTAATGTGTTTTGGTCTCATTTACTTGTAATCCAGCCGCTCGCGTTCCTAGCTCTGTGGCTTTTTTTTTTTTTCGCAAGGATCTTTGTGTATACTGAATTACAATTAAGTAATGAGAAGAGTGTTATAAAATAAAACAGTAGAAAATGACAAACCAGTTTCAGCCTTTGATCCTTGTACAGCCGCTGCTAAGATATGCATGAAGTATGAAACTACCTACTGAATAACTACAGGCAAAGTCATGGGCCAAGGTATCACCCATTACCTAAAAATACCCCATATTATGCTTTCAGCTCTGTGCATGTGGGTTCAATGGAGGGATCAGATGGCATAACTCGGTGACTGAGATTTACTTCATACAGCTGGATTATCATGGTAACAACCTTCACCTAATAATTCCTGCAATGTTATACAGTTCATTTCATGCATTTAATAGAAACATAGAAATGTATATCATAGTAAACATCATAGAAACAGTGATCTCTTTATATTCACAGAAATATAGCAATGTTCAATCAACAGATTTGAACATACGGAAACAGTTCACAAAGCAGTATTTATTAAAGGTCATCTGGCAGAAGGATATACTAGCAGTAGTAAAAACTACCTGATCCAGGATATATCAGTTATATAGGGTTAGGAGGCCAGTGGAATCTCACTTCATACAGTCATAAATAAGTATGGTGGCTTGTAGCTACAACCTGGAAATCCTGACTACAAGCCATTTTTACTCCATGTTTAACATTGTTAAGCAGTATTCTGTCCCTGTAATTCATTTTGTATCTAACCTTAACTGGCTCCAACAGTCCACCTCAACCATGCATAAAATGTCTGTAGGCCACAGCTATCTGATAGGCTATATAAGAGTTAATGGGGGATGTCTAGGAGGACATGCTATGGTTGGAGATTAGTCCCCCTATTTTTGTTGTGTAACATGGGGTCATCACCTGGCCACCTGAGAGTTCCTTTCTGAAGTGCTTTAAACATGTTCTTATGCTGGCACACATGTGTGTTCTAGTACTCTAGGTTGTAGCCTTTTTTGGCTATGGTAGACTACAAAGTGGGCCTTGTTCACTGCCATATATAAGGAATGTGTCAAATGCTCATTATGGAACTTTTGGCAGAGTACAGCGTGCGAAGTGTTCCTAAGTTTTGCATGATGAATGGCTCTGCAGATTGTTTATTAATAGACCCTCAGGAATCAGGGACAGTTTTTTTGGCATAACAAGCCCACAGAGGGATAAGAAGGTATAAGCATCCACTGCTAGCAAAAACATTGTTTATGTTGGAATATCCCTTTCTACAATGGATTTGATAATGATTTATTTCCGTGTTATGCCACTTGTTAAAGTGCGTTGGGTTAAAATGAATGGGCTGCCTAAGGCACCAGAACGCACCAGAAATGGTGTCAGTAGCATTTCTGGCAGCACATTGTTACCGCAATGCCATAGTGCTCTAAGTGACATAAAAGACACTGATATATTTGTATCCTCAAATATCTTGCATATTGGAACATTTCTATGTGGTTACTTTATGAAAACCAGTTGATTGTTTTTTTTCTCTTTTTTTTTTTAAAGGCACTCTGCGAATCATTGAACATATACTGTATCTTTTTTTTTCAGTTCATGGTAGGCAAATGATGTGTGACAACACCGAATAAAAGCAGCTGGCTACGAAGAAAAGCTTGATGCGGTCCTCTGGGTTTTTTTGGCCAAAAATGTCAGGGATAATGTTTGAACTTAAAAAGTTAGCAAGGAAAGTAATGACTTTTATAGGCAGAGAGATAAAATAATGGTATGCTGCTATAGAAAATACATCATTTACTTTTTGAACCCTGGAGTTGAATGAAGTGTAATCTTTGGCATCTCCCGATAGGAATACTCGGCTATCAGATCAGCCTTAGTAGCTGTGGAATTGAGAACATAGTCATTCTGGTAAGCTGGAACACTGATGTCCAAGTTTTGTTATTTAGCAGAAGATCACATCCTGTCTTTGTCCCATTTAGCTGCACAGGTGTACTTTGCAAGGCAAAGGACTGTGGAAAACCCATTTAAAGTCAAACAGACTAGTTCTATTCCCTCTTTACATTTTAAAAGTGTTTCATTTCCTCTGTGGCTTTATAAAGTCAAACTCTCTGTTCTATAGATCATAACTATGGGTTATATTATCCCTTTAAACAAGAACTATGGGGTTAAGGCTTTTCCCCATAGTTCTCCTTAGGGTAACGGGAGGACACAAACTAGCATCCTCCCGTCATCCTAGGCTCAGTATACCGCGAGCTGTAGCTTGCGGTATATTGAGACGCCGCAGCATACCGCGAGCTGCTGTCACAGGTCTCATTGTCACAGGTTGGCTAGAACTATGAGGTGAGTGAAAAGCACTCACCTCATAGTTCTCCTTTAAAAAAAGTAGCTTTCAAGCAAATTATATGCTACCAGAAGTTCAGGCAAGGAATGGCAGCATGGCCCCAAAGTTTTTTTTTTCGATTAAAAAGGTTTTAATGTACTTTTAAAGAATAAACTCTGCAGTCCACATTACATGAATCCAGTTCTTTTTCTAATTAAGTCTTATCTCCTGCACCTGGGAAACCCTTATTCAGAGAAATACCTAGGCAGCAGAGATGAGCAAACCAAGCAAAGATTGGTTCAGCGACCCAAGGAAAAGAATCCAATAAAACTGAACATAGCGCTGAAACCCCCATTGAAGTCTACGCGAGCCAAATCTTGTAAAGTTTTTTCTAGCACGCTTTCAGAGACAATTTGCAAGCTTTTGTAAAAAAAAAAAAGTAGCTGGGCATTGACACACACACCTGGGCATATGTACCAATGCAAAAAATAAATAAATAATTCAGCGGTGGGAGGGTCTTTTAATGCAGCTTAAAGAGCAACATTCAAAATACACAAATCCTTGAAATAACATGCTTTGGACATTGCCTCAAGCCTGTATGTGAAATTGTGCAGCAGTACTATGTGCTCCTTTAAATTATTATTTCTTTCTTACAAACAACAGCTAGGGATCTGTCTTTTATGGGTTGCAGCACTACAGCTACTAAATGACAGTTACCTTGCAGCCTCTGTTTGTCAACAAAGGGGCCAGGTATCCTGGGTGACATTGTTGACCAAATATTGTTATGGCCATATTTTGTCAATGATATCATTCCCAGTCCCAATGTTGACATACAGAAGCTGCTTAAGGAACTGTCATTTGTGATGGAAGCAGTGGACGATGAACATCATCGAGCATGGCGAGTTGATTGATGTTGGATTTACACTGAAGAACTTTTTTTGTAACAAAGGACTTTTTTCACATGGCTAAATGCAGAGCAGGAAGCTGCCGCTCATCTCATACAAGTGATCCGAGTGGCTGTACAGCCACCTAGATCACTTGTAGCAGCCTTCTTGTCCATCCAATACCCAGAAACCCCCTAAACGGCAGAGAGCCGTGACAGGATCGAGAGGTGAGCGAACCCGGTATGTGTTCGCTCACCTCCCGATCTACTGAGCCAACCTGTGACAGTCTCATTGTCACAGGTCGGCTAGAACTATGAGGTGAGTGAAAAGCACTCACCTCATAGTTCTCCTTTAAGTAAAAAGAGCTGTTATATGCAAAGACTGCAATCACTGAGAGTATAAAGTTCAACCCAGAGTTGAGTATCTAACCCCAATACCCTATTAGACATCCTTTAGATGTCTAATAAAGCAAGCATATTGTCTACTATATACACAGCTAACTGTACAGACCAGCATGTAAAAGAAAGGAGAGCATGTCTCTGGAACAATAAATAGACTCTTCTCAAACCCCTTGCACCCTTTGACCCTATAGTTCATTTGCAAAATTCAGTCAGAGTTAGCCAGAACAAAGAAACCAAATAGTGACCAAACTTTATGACCTGTAAGACTTGGCACTTCACCATCTAATCCTGCAGCCCTAGACCCTGACCCATGAGTGCCATTATGGCAAATACAGCCCTGATAATACATGTTTTAAAAAAAACACATTTTATATAATGTTATGAGGCCTCTTTCACACTGGCTGTCCAATCGGGTCCACCTTTAAGTTTTTCAAGCAGCCTTGATTGTAAGCCCTATGCTAGTCTATGGGGACAGGTGTCCATTTACACCTAGTTATCCCTGACTCCTGCCAGGTCAGGAAAGACAATTGGATTAGAGATCTGGGGGTAATCTGATGTAAACTGACACATGCCCATTTAGATCCATCTCCCCACAGACCAACATGGGGTCCGGCATGTTGGGCAGAAACACATGTCCCAGCTGTGCCATTCAAACCCTCTGATCAGGAGGGGATCCATGCACGGATACCTTCCTCATCAGCCCGTGTGAAAGGGGCCTTGGGAGGATAAAAAAAACCCCCCTTCTACTAACCCTAAAGTGTCTCTCCAGCCAACAATGAACAAAGTCTCATTTGGAAGGCTTCCCCTGCTACATATGAACATTGATAATACATCCTTAGATCTTTTACCTTTTCATTCACTTATTTCCAGTGCCAGTCTGAAAACAGGAATCAGCCACTAATGAAATGGCTGATCCCCCTAGCGTTGTCAGTACTCGGAAGCAGCGCCACTCATTATGGCATGTCAAAACAGCAGAATTTGTTAAATGTTCAAGAACAGCTGTTGTTAAAGTGTTTAAAGACTGGACTGTCAGCCGAAAATCTGGGTCTGAGCGTGGGAATTGTGGCCATCAGTGACTTTGAAGAAAATATTCTCTGTGGACATCTGTACTTTTTTTTTTGTTATAAAGCTCCATGTTAAGAAAATGTCTTATAATCAGACCTCTGGACAATGATTTACTTTCAGTATCTTCATAAAATAAATTCCCACACCAGCTTAATCAGACGAGGATTAATATTTCACTATTTCGGTTTACCTCCTCATTGCACTGCCAGTAAATAAAGTTAGCAATTATTTCCTGAAACAAAAAAAAGCTTAAAAACTGCTCAGCACTATTTCATGGATACAGTCTTCTCATGAAAACAATTCAAACATTGCTACAATATTCTAAGCTAGACTTGGAAGAGTTAAAGTAATACTGAAGCCCAATTATTTTTATTTTAAGGGAGTGATATAACTTTTTTGACATCTCTATCCCATTGGGGAGATTTGACTTCACATCCTGTTTGATAGCCACAACATGAAGTGAGAGGAAATCCCTCCAAAGGGAGGTAAATCCCTGGTAGTCAGCAGGGTCATCAGAACTAGTGTCCCAATTGGAAGATTTCCCATTTATTTTTGTTCAGATGACAACCCAAAATTTGGGATTTTCTTTTATATTCAATGATGATCACCAGGACAAATAGAGTGGATGAATTTCCCTAACAGGGACACAGGCAGGAATAAAAATCTGATAGGTGTTCTAATACCTCCCCACTCCATTCAAAGCCAAAAATAAACTTTTAGCTTCAGTTGCAATTTAGGCATCAAAATGTCCAGTGTAGGGGCCCTGTCACATCTTTGGTGGGTACTACGTTACTCCAATGCACTGAAAACCGGACCTGACCCCTTTTTTATGGCCCAGTGCACAGCAACACACGCTAATGCATCACTGTACATTGCAGTGCACTGCAGCTTAAGTCAACTTCTTTGGAATGAATGGCACCGCAGTGCACTAACGTGTGTATGTTGTGGTACTGAACATTGCGGTAACACATGGGATAATGTGTGCGTTATTGCAACTTAATTGTGTGAAGCCAGCCTCTGTGCTTGAGTCAATTGGCATATGCAGGGTGCGTCATTGACAGGGCCATTTCACCTGCAGTTGACCATCTTCTGATCTGCAGCTGGCCTTATTCTAACCTGTAGTTCACCTTCTTTTGTCTTGCAGCTGACCTTATTTCAACCTGCAGCTGAACTTCTTCCGACTTGTAGTTCACCTTCTTCTGACCTGCAGCTGACCTTCTAAGCTGCATCCACCTGCTTAAAGCTCCTTTTTTTAAAATTTCCATTGACTTGCATGGAGAGAAAATCAGTTGAGAAGCAAGCAAGAGCCCAACACAAACAAAGATCCTTAGTGAAGGGGTTTTTTATGGAAGAAAATTTGTCAGCAAAGAAAAGTACCACAGAAAAATGACAGTATTGGTGCTGCTATTTGGTCCCATCAAGCTCTATATACATTAGTTGCTATAATAGCTTCAACTCTTCTGGGAAGACGTCCACAAGGTTTAGGTGTCTATAGGAATGTTTGACCATTCTACCAGAAGCGCATTTGTGAGGTCAGGGACTGATGTTGGACGAGAAGGCCGGGCTCGCAGTCTCCACTCTAATTCATCCCAAAGGTGTTCTACGGGGTTGAGGTCAGGACTCTGGGCAGGCCAGTCAAGTTCCTCCACCCCAAACTCGCTCATCCATGTCTTTATGGACCTTGCTTTGTGCACTGGTGCGCAGTCATGTTGGAACAGGAAGGGGCCATCCCCAAACTGTTCCCACAAAGTTAAGAGCATGAAATTGTCCAAAATGTCTTGGTATGCTGATGTCTTAAGAGTTCCCTTCACTGGAACTAAGGGGCCAAGCTCAACCCCTGAAAAACAACCCCAAACCATAGCCCCCCCTCCACCAAACTTTACACTTGTTACAATGCAGTCAGGCAAGTACCGTTCCCCGGGCAAACGCCAAACCCAGACACGTCCATTGGATTGCCAGACAGAGAAGCGTGCTTCGTAACTCCAGAGAACACGTCTCCACGTCTCCACTTCTCTGGAGTCCAGCGTCAGCGTTCTTTACACCACTGCATCCGACGCTTTGCATTGCACTTGGTGATGTAAGGCTTGGATGCAGCTGCTTGGCTATGGAAACCCATTCCATGAAGCTCTCTACAAACTGTTGTTGTGCCAATCTGAAGGCCACACAAAGTTTGGAGGTCTGTAGCTATTGACTCTGCAGACAGTTGGCAACTCATGCGCACTGTGCGCTTCAGCATGCGCTGACCCCACTAATTATACGTGGCCTACCACTTTGTGGCTGAGTTGCTGTTGTTCCCAGTTGCTTCCTCTTTGTTATAATACCACTAACAGGTGACCATGGAATATTTAGTAGCAAGGAAATTTCACGAATGGACTTATTGCGCAGGTGGCAACCTTTCACGGTACCACGCTTGAATTCACTGAGCTCCTGAGAGCAACCTATTATTTCACAAATGTTTGTAGAAGCAGTCTGCAAGTCTAGGTGATTGATTTTATACACCTGTGGCCATGGAGGTGATTGGAACACCTGAATCCAATGATTTGTAGGGGTGTCCCAATACTTTTGGCAATATAGTGTGTATATAACCATATTTCATTACTATGATACATCTGTGAAACAACTGAACAGACCTTACTTAAATGGATGGACTTCACTAATAAAATAATTCCAAACTTCGGCTAACACTGTTTAAGCAGTTACAGTAACAGTTTTATTTTTCCTTCTGGGAGAAAGGTTTTACGTAAATGAATAAAAGCTAATCATTGTAATCCCCCCTGTCTGAGTTAAACGGTTTATCTCAACCCTCTATCTCACTCTTTTGTTGGACAGCTTGGTCTGTTAAAGGAAGTTGGAAAATACAGGTTTGCTGGACATGTTACCAGGTGGAAATAAAGGAAAATAAGACTAAAAAAAGAAACCTAATGCAGTCACCACATTTATAGACTGGTAAGCTTCAGCATATTACACAACATTATGAGCAATGTCCCGTTGTTCAGTGCTCTTCAAGGGCGGGGGGTTGTGGGGACACAACCAAAAAGGGAAGTTGGTAGTCTGATAGGGGAAAGAAAGAAGGGGGAGATGACAGTATTCCGGGGAGTCTTGTGCTGATGTGCGGCTTCTGTTATGTCCGGACCGGGGTGTCCGACGTGTGTGCTAAAAAACAGAAATTGGAGACGGAAGCGCCACAACCTAGCGCAATGATTGTGTTGAGAAGGTTGGGGGTGAGTGGTGTTCAACTCACCTGTGAAAGTGTGATGGACCCAGGTGCAATGGATAGAAAGGAATAACATAGGTGGTGAGGCTGGAGTAGGGCCACAGGCAAAGGGGGACTTCTGTAACACACCGTTAGGTAAGTAGAGATGCGTTGTCAACGACGTAGGTATGGTGCGTGGCATCTCTACTAACCTAACAGTGAGTTACAGAAGTCCCCCTTTGCCTGTGTTATTCCTTTCTATCCATTCCACCTGGGTCCATCACACTACCACCTAGTGGAGAAGAGTACGACTTCATCGCTCCTGCAACCCCAGAACAATGCCATCAACCACCTGTCTAAGCGAATACCCACCCTCTCACAGGTGAGTTGAACACCACTCACCCAGAACCTTCTCAACACAGTCATTGCGCTAGGTTGTGCCGCTTTCGTCTCCAATTTCTGTTTTTAAGCTTCAGCATATTACAATTTTGCCTTTGGTTTTAAATATGCTTTACATCCTGTTTTATCATGATATGGGGATAAAGACAAAAGACACTGTTGCAGGGTTGCTTTTATTTATTTATTATGTGAATACTGCCTGGAAACCTCCTCTCAAATAGGAGAAAGATTTTCTGGTTCCTTGGGGAGGCAGGAGTAACAATATATGCTGAATCCTCTAATCAGGATGAAGGGACAGGCTGTTCAGGCCAATAGCGCTCTGTAATAAGATCAATTACATACTGAGTTTCTTGTACACTGGCAGAAAGGGCAATATTTATCTTCTTGGTAAAGATTACCTCATCCGAACAGAACGTCCAGGGCTGATTTTTTTTCATTCTATTTAACAAGCGTTGACATTGCCAGTTACAAATTGATGCAGAGTACATCTCAAAGAGCTGCGCAGCCAATAGCAGAAAGCCACTGCCCTGAGCGCCTGTCATGTGCAAGCTCATCTCCATTGGAAATCAGGTTAAACATTAAAGAAACAGAAAGTTGTCAGCTTTTATTATTAGAGGTGATACACAGTTTATGTCTTTTATCTGCTTCATCCTTTTTTCTTCTTTTTTTTTCTATATATGCATACTTTATAACAAAGTTACCATGGCACCATGAGAACTGTTCCCACACAATCTTTGAATTTGCTTGACAACAGGGTGCAGAACAAAAAAGAGTGAAAATGAAGCCTAATAATTTGTTACAGAATATTAGAGCAGTAATAACATAATATAGATTTCATGGGATTTTAATAGAGACACTTTTTTACATTTAAGTTAATCATTAATTATAGAATATCAGAATAGCGATAACAAAACAGACATTTGGTGGGATTTTAATAGAGACAGTTTTAAATTATTGATTGATCATAGAATATTCGAATAGTGATAACTAAACAGACATTTGGGGACTTTAACCCTTTTGTAAATTTAACGTATTTTAAATATTAAATAGATAATAAAGTCAAAATGCTTCTAAGCTATTTCAAATGCTGATTAAATCACTTAAATAATTGTTTACTATGCAAAATGAATAAAAAGATTTTTCAAAAAAAAAAATCACTTAAAATGGATCCTGCTCCTTAAGGTTTAAAAACTTTACAGGGTTATTCACAAAAGGGTGAAGAGTTTAGAGAAGGCAGGAGAAGTGAACCATCGAGGACAATTCTCCAATTCAGCTCACTTTCCAGTTCAGCTATGTTGTCCTAGATTGTTCACTTCTCCGGCCTTCTCCAAACTCTTCACCCTTTTGTGAATAACCCTGTTAGTTTCCTGCAGAATCAGCTGGTCCCCGGCCTGAGCACTGGTTCTGTTATCCTGTTTTAGGGTGGCTCCTTCCCCTTGTAGGGTCCTATAGAGCCACCCTTGTGTGTGCTTGTAAACTGTGTGGGTCTCCACAAATACATAGACACAGCAGGGCAAGCCATTCCCCTGCTCCTTCTTCCGTCTCCAATCTAGTAGATGGACAGACTACTCTGTCCCTTGTCATCTTGTACTGGACAGGAAGTTTAGGGAAGCCGAGCTACAAGAGAGTCGGACCCAACCGTATGGAAACATGGTGACTGTAAGTGCTTGGACAAAAGCGTAAAGCAATGCTTTGCTGGCCAATTTATATGCGTTTAATCTGGATTCATTATTAAAAAAAAAAAGCTTGAAAGTTTAATACTATTTTAAGTTAATGATTAATAATAGAATATTAGAATAGTGATAACAAAATAGACATTTGGTGGCATTTTAATAGAGACACATTTAAATTAATAATTGATCATAGACTATTATAACAGTGCTCTTTGTTCAGATCACAGGAAGTGTCAAGGAATACAGCATTTCTTGCAAGTTCAATAGACATTTTCTGTATTTGCTGATAATGTTCCTGCTTACCTGTTTTGCAGGGAGGGGGGCTGCATCCCTGGGGTCTCATCTCTGCATCTCTCATGGGGGGGGGAGCTGTGCAGCTCTCAGGCAGGGGGGCTATATGGCTCTCAGGGCGAGGGGGGAAAGGCTGTGCGGCTCTCACGGGGGATGCGAACGTCCCGGATCGCCTCTGTAGTTGGGCCGGTCACAATCAGGCAGCGGTGACCTCTGAACAGGCAGATTAGACGGCCACTCGCAGGGGCCTCCCGGGGTCCTGGCGAGGAGGAAGAGGCCGCTTAATGTGCCTGTTTAGAGGTCGCCGCCGCTGCCTGATTGTGACTGGCCCGGATCGCGTACCGAGGCGATCCCGGTCAGTCGGATCTATTTCCATCGGTGGTCCCTGAACCTGGGCTCGCGTGCCAGCAGAGAGGGCCCCGCGTGCCCTCCCTGGCATGCGTGCCATAGGTTCGCCACCACTGGTCTAGGGCTTCCTTGGTACTTTGAAGATGCTGTTAAGGAGAATTTCATAAATCACAGATTTCCAACTGGACAAAGAGACAGATAGATCTTTGTACTGCCGGTCCTCTAGTATGGCTTCCTTTCCAGGAAGAAGAACACTGAGCAGCAAAGTTGTGATCACCAAATCCAAATAAAGCCTTTTAAAGACTAGTCTTTAGGTACATTTTAAAGTGGACCTAACCTCAAAAAGTTTAAAAATGCGATCTTGTGGGAAAAATTTAGAAATTCTCATTATGCCTACTTCTCCTGAAAAACAGCACTTCCTGTACCTTGAGCATCATAGTTTTGTATCAGCAGTGTTAGATCATCTAAGGCATTGCTGCCTCTAATTGCTTGTCCCATGAGATTTGGAGTTGGATTTGGTGATCACAATATTGCTGCTCAGTGTTCTTCTTGCTGGAAAGGAAGCTGTTCCAGAGGACCTGCAGTGCAAGGATCTACCTATTTGGGAGTATGTGCTTATGTAACTCGCCTTATCCTGCTAACCATTTCCAGCAGGTTATACCAAGTGGTTACCAAGTATATAAGTGGTTATACCAAGACTGCTACAGCCGGCGATTGCTGTTTAAATGCAAGCGATCCAGTGTCAATACAGGCGCCGAATCGATTGTATGGTGCGGCGCCGTGTCCCCCTCCCTCCTCCGCCGCCGTTGGCTTCCCGGGCTCCACTGTCCCTCGTGTGAGCCCGGGACTGGTGTGGTGGGTCTCCCCTGATAGATCGGAGAAGAGATCAGCGGCTTCCAGCCGGGGATCTCTCCTCCGATCACTGGACCCGGAGGTGATGTGCATTACATCACTTATGGTGTCACTGGGCACATTCTCTGGCTCCTAGAGCCAGAAGAAGCTGCTGACGCAGATTCTGAAAGACTCCTGATGTCTCTATAAAGAGGGCCTGTCACATTACATTTGCTATTGCATAGGGGTTAGTTTAATTAATTGGAGGTGACAGGTTCTCCTTATTGACCCTGTCACCTCCAATACAGGAGTTCTAGCACAGTACTGTGCTGGAACTCCTGTGACAGGTGAGAGAGGAAGAGCAAAGCTCTCCCCTCTCACTGTCTACACGGAGCGGCAGGGTTACTTTTAACCCTGCCGCTCTGCTACCTGCAGTGAAGGAGAGACTCGGCGCCGGAGGACGGAACCAGAGGAAAGAGCTAAGTGGGGGACGGGGGACCGGCCAGCTGCAGACTTTTTACATGTCCTCTCGGCTACAGCGCCGAGATGACATGTAAATGAACAATCGGCTCCCTCATTGCGGGCGCCGGCAACTTCCCCACAAGGACACCGCTGCCGCCCCGAGGCCGGGCCTCGGTGGCCTTGTGGGAAGTCCGGGCCTGGATACCCACCCACTCCTCGAAAACAAAAAAGTCCTGCCACCCGACGACCTGCTCCCGAAGAACTCCCACCACAAATGACAGCTCTGACAGCTGCAGCCCAAATGTAAACAAATGGGTTGGGCTAATCCTGTGATGTCGTGACTAGCTCCACCCATTTGTTTTCATGCCATGACAGCTCACTGACCTGAAATTACATGAAAACAAATGGGCGGTGTAAGTCCTGGGACGTCACTACCTTCGGCTGTTGTACAGGCTATTGTGAATAGTGTGTACAGCAGCCCTTCGGTTCAGCTAAACCGAAGAAGACTTCCTGCAGCTGAAGCGAGCTCTTTAGTGAACAACCCCCTAAAAGATCATTCAGCAATAGGTGTAGGCAGAACTTTGAGTTTATGCAGAAGGCTTAAATAGCCTGCTTGGTGCCAGTGTCAGTAGTGGGCGTGCTCACACGTTCGTGCATCCGCTGTACTGTGTGTTTGCCAATCTGCATGTGCAACGTTGCTTGTCTGTTTAAGCCTCTATGCACAGAGACATGTGCACAATTATGCGCATGTGCATGGATCTGGCAGTTACAATTTTCCTGACAGGTTTTAGTCATTTGCCCTCTACCTGCCTTATTTTAGTTACAGCTTCTACAGTGTAGGTCCTCTTTAAGAATAAGTGTAAACCACGTGACCAGAAAAATAGCACAATATCCTTTTATGAGTGTAAGTCTAATGACTTTTGCTAAGTTTATTTCAACTATAATGGGAGCTGGCATGAAGTCAGCCAGCTTTAAGATTTCAGATGGCCTATATTTTTGAACACACAAAACTAGCACAGTAGCGCAACAAAAGGCTCAGGTCGCAATAATGATTACATAAAGTCTTAGATATTAATGCCTTCTATTTAATCCTTGCAGGATATTTTAGAGGGTGCAATAAAATAAAGCAACTTGCTCAAAACATTCCAACTGCCTTGGCTGCATCAGCTCCACAAAATGAGACCTATTAAAAGCCTACTGCCAGACATTATACATTTGGTGCCTGTAAAAATGTTTATAACAACCACAGACAGCAGCTCCATGAAGACAAGAGATCAGGTTCTTCTGTTCCCCAGTGTTTACAAGGCTCAGGCTATTGTGCTGTATATTTTATACCAGCAGCTCCAGCTGAGTTATATCTGGGTGAAAACCTTATTCCCCTGAACCCAAACAAATAAATGCATGTTCTTTCTGAGGAAGTGGTTATTTAAAACGCCAACTGGTCTAAAAAATATGTGTTTATCCTAAAGTCAAAAAGAGAACAAATAAAAGCAAAAGAGAGAAAAAGATCTTTGCAGGTGTACAAACTGGAACATTCTTTTGTGCCTTGGATTGCAGGGATCAGGGAGCGGGCATCTCGGTTTGTAACCTCACATCGGGAGGGTTGACTACAATGAGCGCCTTTAAAGGGTATCGAAACCCAAGAACAAAACTGTAATAAAAACAGCTTACCAGTCCTTAGATGTGACGGCTGCATTAGTTTTCTTCATTTTCACCTAGTGATCCGACTACTAAAACAACTCCTGAAAAGCTACCAATCAAAAGCAGGGCATGCTATCCTTGGAAAAAGAAAAGTAAATTCCAACAAACAAAGGATAGCACAACCAAACATTGAAATACATAAATGACAAAAGTCAAATTTGGTCGAAAGCCAAAACATTGAATTATACTGTATATGATGACAAAAGACACATTTTTATTAAAAACCAAAACACTGAAATATTGTATATATGATGACAAAAGATTGATTTGATTAAAATCACATTTAACCACCATAGGACAAGAATAAAAGTAATCATATAAATCATGTAAAATAATAATATTATTAATAATAATCAAAAAGCCAAAATAACCAAATTAACCCACAAATCATAATGCAAGATTGTGTACAACATAAATAAATTGATGGACCCAGCCACAAAACCCTTGTAGGGGAGTGACCATCCACCTCAGGGCAAGATTTGGATCTTAAAATGAAATATGACCACTAGTGATGGGCCGCACACACCTGAGTTCGGTTCGAGTTCAAACTTTAGAACATGGAAAAAGTTTAAACTCTAACTTCGAACTCAATGAAAGTCTATGGGACCAGAACTCAGAAATCATATGTCCCCATTTTGAAGTCGGGTACTGCCCTGGAGGACATGTATCAATGCAAAACGCACTTCTAAAAAATAGAGTTTTTAAAGGAGCAGTGATTTTAACATTGCTTAAAGTGAAACAATAAAAATGAAAAATTCCTTTAAATATCATGCCTGGGGGGTCTCTTAAACTGCCTGTAAAGTGGCGCTTCTGTACAATGTATAGAACCTGCTGCAGCAAAAATTACATTTATAAAGAAAAAAAAAAAAGCATGCGGTTCCCCCTCCCAAACAATACCAGGCCCTTTATGTCTGGTAGGAAAGCTGGAAGGGACCCCATTCAATAAAAGGAAAAAAAACCTGTCATACCATGCCCTTAAGGTCTGGTAAGAATTATAGGAGGGATCCCATTTAAAAAAAAAAACAAAAAACAACAGTGCATGGTGTTCCCCCTCAAAGTCATTCCAGGCCCTTAAGGTCTGGTAGGAATTTTAAGGAGGAACCTCACCCCCAAAAATGGGGGGGGGGGAATACATGGGGTCCCCCCTAAAATTCCTAACCAGGCCCTTGATCTGAGCATAGGCCTGGCATGGCAGGAAAGGGGGGGGGGCGATCGAGCGCCCCTGGAAAAGCACCTTCTCCCTGGGCCTCTTCCCCACAAGCCCTGGGGCCTTGGTTGTGGGGGTGCGGGCAGGGGGGCTTATTCACATGGGGCTACCCCTTTAATAAAGGGGCACCCAGATGCCAGGTACTTATACCACTACCTATTCACTAAAGGGTTAAATAAAACATTTTTTTAAATGCGCTAGACTTTTGAAAAAAATCCTTTCATTGAAAAAAAAAAAACAAGCAGTTTTTGACAAGTCTTTTATTTAAACCCCTACCCCCAAAAAAATTAATCCGCCGACGTAATCCTAGGGTCAATCACGACATCTAGCGTTCACGTCGACGATGATGTGACAAAATTTAAAAAAAAATAAGATAAAATAAATGTTTTAAAAAATACAAAAATTTAAATCGCCGCTCGCCGACCCGTCCGCTCACAACGAACTCCCGCCACAGAATGGCATTCTGACAGATGCCGGCAAAATATAAACAATTGGGCGGAGCTAGCGGTCACATCTCGGCTAGCTCCACCAATTTGTTTGTTTTTACGGCACCTGACAGGACTTAGCTGTGTGAGCAATGATTGGGCAATGTCATCAATACTTTGCCCAGTCATGGCTCTCACAGTGCAGCAGGGGCGGACTGGGCCGGGGAACGGTGGCAATTGCCCCCCGGGCCTCTCTGCTACCTTTAAAAATGGCCCCTGCCTGCGGCCGTCAGGGGCCAGTGACTGGCCCGCGCTAAAAGAAGACTCCGGCCGCCGGTGCAGTGGCTCCCTCCCTCCGCCACCTCTCTGCCACTTGCACCGCTACAGATGCAATGTGCAGGAATTATTTCATGCTGGATAACTGCACAGATCTGAATACATAAAAGGTCCCCAAGCAAGAATACACTCCTGTATTAAGACAGTATATGCTTAGCCCGATATTAGCTCTTAACCCAAACACTAAAATTTCATAGCAGCTTTAGCATGTTAATGCAACTTCAAAATGTGCGTTTAATCTTTTTAAATCTGCAATATTAATTACAATAACACCTTGTGATCCCTCCTTGAAGCTCCTTGTTCAGGCACTTTCTTTTATGGGGTGACAATTGCCTCCCGATTGTGCACCCTGACACATACTTCCCTGGTGGGAATTATCACTATCAGGAAGCCGGTCAAGAACAATGGCATGTTACCAATACCAGAACAAATGCATATCAGACATCCCAACTCTCCGGGAGTCTCCCGCTATGGGATAGCGGCTCCCAGCCGCCTGGGAGAGAAACACTTCCTCCCGGAAAGGTTTATCTGCTCGATCGAGCAGATAAACCTTTCCCTGCAATCGTTTTTTTTTTTCTTTTCTGACATCGGGAGCCGCGGCCCGACCGTCAGTCAGAAAAGAAACAAAAAGGCATACAAATCCATAGCTAGATTCCTATTGGCTATTGCACTTTGCAATAGCTAATAGCAAACTAGGTAATGTACCCGCCCACTGCTGCTGTCAATCAGCAGAGGGGGACCTGAATTTTTCTATCAGGTCCTCTTCTGGTGATTGAAAGTAGCAGAGGGCGGGTGCAATAGCTAGTTTGCTATTGGCTATTGCAAAGTGCAATAGCCAATAGGAATCTAGCTATGCATTCTTATGCCTTTTTTTTTTATATTCTGACGACTGCAACTGTCAGAATACTAAAAACAAAATCAGAAAAAAAACCTGCAGATAGCAAAGAAGCTATTGCTTCCTGTGCGATCTGCCATCATTTCAGGGGGGTGCTCTCTCCCAGCCCCCCTAACCCCCCTCCGCGGATGGGGGGGGGCGTAGAGGGCACCTCCCTGAAATGGCTTCTTTCAGGTTGGGATCCCTGGCATATAGACAAGAAGTGGTTGAAAGATCCTGGAGAAGATCAGCAGAGATACAAAAAAGGATAAAAACTGTTGAAAATAGTATGTTATAAAATAAAACAACGTGTCAATAGTTTATGATACACGGTACAAACTAAACATCATTCATTTATGCTTTAGAGGTACTTTATTACACATCAATAAGATTATTTTTACATTAAGCTGATTGCATTCACCAACATACCTAACAAAATAATTGAAGCCACTTCAGATTGCCTTTAAGTCTCATTATTTATAGGCCTTCATATCTGTCATCGGTCTTGCGCAATGGTGTTAATTTCTGCATGAATGCTTGAGCGAAACGTGAGCCATGCGGCTGGCGATAAAAGGGATCATTATGATGCTTCTGTTGGCTGTTCAGCCTTGACACTTTCCTGCACTTAGAACGCTAGAAGCAATTGCACAACAGGCTTTGGGAATCCACTAAGCAAGAAAGAGATCTGTACATCAGTATCTTTTACTGCCATGTCAAGCAAATGTTCATGATTAAAGAAAAAACTTGAAAAGGTTCATTTAATGTTTTTTTTTAAATATACTTTTAACCCCCCGATGTAACATTGATATAAATAATCTCTGATTCTTGCTGACTTGTTTTGCCTCCTTAATTGCTGTCAACGCCAGCGCTCACTGCAAGATCACAATGTTCTATGTTGTCTTTCTGCAGCTAATTAACTCCAAACCGTACCCCTAGCAATGTTGTCTGCTGCTGAGTGTCACCGTCTGCAGCCCCTATCCAGCCAGCGCATCAGATGAGAAAGTAATCAGTCGGATTTATTTGTGACATGCCGGCAGATATAGAGAGAAGAGCATCAGACAGCAGCCAAGATTAAAATATGCGGTAAGTAAAAATGCATTTTTTAAAGATATTAAATAAAGAAAAGAAAAAAGCAGAAACTGAATTGAGAGCTTAACATTTATGCAGCTTGTAATACCGTGATATATCCTTTATTCCTTAATGCAGAACTCCGGGTAAATACAGTCTTAACCCTTGCAGTGGGGCTACCCCAGCACTGCAAGGGTTAACTGCTCAATTTGCCTAGGAAGCTAAAAAAGTTATACTCACCCGTACCGCGATCCAGACTGGCTCTTACAACGCTTCCTCTAGCCTGTCTCCTCCTCCTCTCCAGCGATGGAATGTCAATCGGCATCCTCACATCCTATACACTGTATTGGACATGATGACTCACTGGACCTTAGACCACTGGAGCAGAGGGGGAGAGAGGCTGAAGGGACCGGTCTAGGAGCCAGCCGGGAATGCGGTTCAGGTGAGTGTAACTTTGTTCTTCTAGCCCCTTAGACAAAACCAGCAGTTAACCCTTGCAGTGCAGGATTTTATTTACCCAGAATTTAGCTTTAAAGGGTAAGTAGAGTTTTATAAATAAATGGGTATCCCAGTGCCTATTCCCAACCCATCTCATCAAGTTTGATAAGTGAATTTTTTTTAGGCACCAGAAGATATGGCCAGGGGATATTTTAAATTGTATGTTGTGATTTAATAAATGCGATGTTTGAACAGTGTTTTCAAAAAATGTTTGTTTAATACTTCTTTAGAAGGGCTGTGGTGCCCCTGAGATCACTTGTCAACCCAATCCTATTGGATATGTTTTCGTTAAAATCAGAACTCAGATGCAGGGCAGCCTTCAGAAATTTTGGGGCCCCTTACACAACTTTTGGAGTGCAGCACCACCAGGGGGAAACACTTACCCATCCAGGCAGTCGGACTCGGCAGGCGGCGGCAGCAGACATGCTCGTCTTCTTCCTCCACGCTTCTGCCCGGCAAACTAAGCTCCGCCCCTGTAGACACTAAGCTCAGGGGAAGATACCAAATGCGCAGGGGGGCCCGGGACCAGGCAAATGTAACTGTTAATATAATTCTATATGAAAAAATTATGGCTTGGAGCTACGGGCCCCCCTAGCTATTGGGGCCCCTGAAAATTGTATCGGCCGTACCCCCCTGACGGCGGCCCTGCTCAGATGCAGGGACACTGATAGGCAGCTCAGACAAAAGCAAGAGCGGGCAACACCCGCCCTCCAGCTGGGCCTAAACTACCAACCCTAACATACCTCTGCCTCTGGGAGTCATGTCTGTAAAGGTGCCCATACACTGTACGATTCTCATACGAGAATCGCGGGAAATCCCGTGATCGTACGAGAATTGTGCAGTGTATGGAAGGCGTGCGACCGTTTCTACTGTACGGTCGCACGTCTTCCGTCGAACAAGCAGGCTGGAAAACCCGCCGGGAATCGAAACAAATGTCTTGCGAGGGTTGTAAAGTGTATGGGCACCTTTACTCTCAGTCTTGCAATGCCTCATGGGACATGGAGTTCCACAACAGCTAGAGGGCCGGAGTTACCCACCCTGGACAATGCAACCAATCAATGCCTCTGCCCCATACTGAGTTGCAGCTGGAAGGAGGATGAAGTAACTGTACACTGGACTACAGAAGACCACTTCCTTATGGCGACAGAGAAATGGCCAGAAATTCAGTAAGCTCCTAACTTCCTGAAGTGCCTCTGCTATACTGAAATCCCAAGCGATGTCATCAGCCCTGTTCTGAGTTTTCCCCTGATGGACTACAGAACATCTCATCCTTACATTAAAAAGATGAAGAGATGGGGAAATATTCTGTAGGCCAGCAGGTGAGAACTGGTCAGGCATGGGATCTGATCCTGGCTATAGATAAAAAGTGAGTTTCTTTTATTATGAGCTTTAAGTCATGGAGAAGAGATAATCCCTACTATAAACAAAGCTATAAGTGCACTTTAAAGTTTATGTCTGCGCAAAAATAATTAAAAAAAATATTTAATACAATTTAACAAGCATTTTGCTTATTTTTTATTCCTTTTGTCTGAAGTGCAGAAAAATATCTGCCAGTGAGCTCACTGAAATAAATTCAGTGAGCTCCTAACTTCCTGTTTGAACTGACAGCACATTGCCTCAGCTACAATGAAATCCCAAGTTGTGTTGTCAGCCCTGACCAGTTTTCACCTGCTGGGCTACAGAATACCTTTCCACCTCTTCATCTTTATAAGATGAGGAGATGTTCTGTAGTCCACCGATGGAGAACTCAGGCATGACTGACAATATCACTTGGGATATCAGTAATAGCAGAGGTACTGTGTTGTCAGCTCACTACAGGAAGTTAGGAGCTTACTTAATTTCTGGCAGGATCTAAAGGTATTTTTCCATACTTGCAGCATTTTCAAGAAATAAAAGAGAAAAATGTTCCAGATGTGCTAAATTTTTGTTTATTATTATTATTTTTCAATGACAACCACTTTCATTTGGTACATGGGTCACAGTGGCCAGTATTCTCCATTGCTGGACTTTCAGCTATTTCAAAGCACCCTGGATCACTAGAAGATATAAACAGTGCTCCAACATGAAATTCAAACTGAGATTGATCTGCGTCTGAGGTCTGCACTTCTACTGTCAACTTTATCAGTGAGGAGCAGGAAGGGTGAGGAGATATCAGTTTTGTTCCAAAAATACCCAGTGGTGGATTAATTGTACCATGGGCTTTGGGCAGTTTTCAATCCATGGCCTCCTGCCAGTTTAATTAGGTAATGCATAAGAGTCAGTGTGCACATGATGGAGGTGCCCTCCGCACACCTTTCAGCAGTCCCGGCCAACAATCAAATAAATGGTGCTCGAAGTAACTTCACGGATGGCACCGTGCAAAACACAAGATTGAAGAAAATAGGTCACCAGCACTCCATAAGTTAAAATGAATGAGTCCTTTTAATGGACAATGATGTCACAGAAATCCAACATGAGCCGACGTTTCGGGGCCACACAGGGTCCCTTCTTCAAGGCAAGAGTGCACAGACATTTGTGTTTGCTTCTGACATGGGTAAGATGAGTATGCAGCATGCAGCAGTGGTTGAATTCTGATTTGGATGCATTGCATCTGTATACCCATATAATGCTAGCAGATAATATGGAAATAATACTTAAAGGAGAACTATGGGGTCAGTGTTTTTCCCCATAGTTCTCCTTAGACCCCGTTCACATTGAGCGATTTATCGCGCGGTAATTCCCGCGATATCGCGGCAAATTACCGCGCGATATCGCGCTCCAATGCAATCCAATGGGGCAAAGGGTCCTGCTGTAGCGGGTCGTGTGTCGCTACAGCAGGACCCTTTTTTGAGCGGATTTAGCCGCGATTCAAGCTTGCTCAATGCAAGCTTGAACGCGACATCGCGCGGCAAATCTCGCGATGTCGCGCAATATGCAAATCACGAGACAAACGCGCGATTTGCATATCGAGCAGTGGGAACAGGGCCTTAGGGTAACGGGAGGACGCAGCTCGCGGTATACTTAGACGCCGCAGCCGGAGCGGATCCCGACTTAGACGACGGGATCCGCCCAGCTGCGTGAGTACCCGCCCCCTCCCCCGTCCGTTCCGCCAGTCAGCGCTGGCAGATCGGAGCGGGAGAGGGGAATCCAGCAGAGAGCCGTGACAGGATCGAGAGGTGAGCGAACCCGGTATGTGTTCGCTCACCTCCCGATCTACTGAGCCGACCTGTGACAGTCTCATTGTCACAGGTCGGCTAGAACTATGAGGTGAGGGAAAAGCACTCACCTCATAGTTCTCCTTTAAAGGAGTTGTAAAGTCCCAGCATATCCTATCCTGTTATAACATTAGCATTGTAATAGGAATACATACTGATAATGCAATCAAAGCTTACTTGAAAAAAATCCCTTTTATGTAGTGATGCTGCTTTCTGTCTACCCATCACTTTCATCAACTTCCTGGATTCTCTTTCCCTGCTGCTTGATGTGATGTGATCTTGATTTCTCAAAACGATATATTCCATCATGCATTGTTTTCGGCAAGCAATAATAATGTTACATTGTGGTAAGTTCAGATGATGAGTTGTAGTTCAGATGTACAAAACCTGTGCGGAGAGCAGAGGTGTGGGAGGGTCCCAGAAGGCTCCACCCACTACAGGCTGCCTACAGAGAACTGCAGTAGAGGTAAACTGCATGGGGTGATCGGCTTAGAAGATAGTAAGGGGGTAAACTATGTTAAGTGTATGGGCACCTTTACTCTCAGTCTTGCAATGCCTCATGGGACATGGAGTTCCACAACAGCTAGAGGGCCGGAGTTACCCACCCTGGACAATGCAACCAATCAATGCCTCTGCCCCATACTGAGTTGCAGCTGGAAGGAGGATGAAGTAACTGTACACTGGACTACAGAAGACCACTTCCTTATGGCGACAGAGAAATGGCCAGAAATTCAGTAAGCTCCTAACTTCCTGAAGTGCCTCTGCTATACTGAAATCCCAAGCGATGTCATCAGCCCTGTTCTGAGTTTTCCCCTGATGGACTACAGAACATCTCATCCTTACATTAAAAAGATGAAGAGATGGGGAAATATTCTGTAGGCCAGCAGGTGAGAACTGGTCAGGCATGGGATCTGATCCTGGCTATAGATAAAAAGTGAGTTTCTTTTATTATGAGCTTTAAGTCATGGAGAAGAGATAATCCCTACTATAAACAAAGCTATAAGTGCACTTTAAAGTTTATGTCTGCGCAAAAATAATTAAAAAAAATATTTAATACAATTTAACAAGCATTTTGCTTATTTTTTATTCCTTTTGTCTGAAGTGCAGAAAAATATCTGCCAGTGAGCTCACTGAAATAAATTCAGTGAGCTCCTAACTTCCTGTTTGAACTGACAGCACATTGCCTCAGCTACAATGAAATCCCAAGTTGTGTTGTCAGCCCTGACCAGTTTTCACCTGCTGGGCTACAGAATACCTTTCCACCTCTTCATCTTTATAAGATGAGGAGATGTTCTGTAGTCCACCGATGGAGAACTCAGGCATGACTGACAATATCACTTGGGATATCAGTAATAGCAGAGGTACTGTGTTGTCAGCTCACTACAGGAAGTTAGGAGCTTACTTAATTTCTGGCAGGATCTAAAGGTATTTTTCCATACTTGCAGCATTTTCAAGAAATAAAAGAGAAAAATGTTCCAGATGTGCTAAATTTTTGTTTATTATTATTATTTTTCAATGACAACCACTTTCATTTGGTACATGGGTCACAGTGGCCAGTATTCTCCATTGCTGGACTTTCAGCTATTTCAAAGCACCCTGGATCACTAGAAGATATAAACAGTGCTCCAACATGAAATTCAAACTGAGATTGATCTGCGTCTGAGGTCTGCACTTCTACTGTCAACTTTATCAGTGAGGAGCAGGAAGGGTGAGGAGATATCAGTTTTGTTCCAAAAATACCCAGTGGTGGATTAATTGTACCATGGGCTTTGGGCAGTTTTCAATCCATGGCCTCCTGCCAGTTTAATTAGGTAATGCATAAGAGTCAGTGTGCACATGATGGAGGTGCCCTCCGCACACCTTTCAGCAGTCCCGGCCAACAATCAAATAAATGGTGCTCGAAGTAACTTCACGGATGGCACCGTGCAAAACACAAGATTGAAGAAAATAGGTCACCAGCACTCCATAAGTTAAAATGAATGAGTCCTTTTAATGGACAATGATGTCACAGAAATCCAACATGAGCCGACGTTTCGGGGCCACACAGGGTCCCTTCTTCAAGGCAAGAGTGCACAGACATTTGTGTTTGCTTCTGACATGGGTAAGATGAGTATGCAGCATGCAGCAGTGGTTGAATTCTGATTTGGATGCATTGCATCTGTATACCCATATAATGCTAGCAGATAGTATGGAAATAATACTTAAAGGAGAACTATGGGGTCAGTGTTTTTCCCCATAGTTCTCCTTAGACCCCGTTCACATTGAGCGATTTATCGCGCGGTAATTCCCTCGATATCGCGGCAAATTACCGCGCGATATCGCGCTCCAATGCAATCCAATGGGGCAAAGGGTCCTGCTGTAGCGGGTCGTGTGTCGCTACAGCAGGACCCTTTTTTGAGCGGATTTAGCCGCGATTCAAGCTTGCTCAATGCAAGCTTGAACGCGACATCGCGCGGCAAATCTTGCGATGTCGCGCAATATGCAAATCACGAGACAAACGCGCGATTTGCATATCGAGCAGTGGGAACAGGGCCTTAGGGTAACGGGAGGACGCAGCTCGCGGTATACTTAGACGCCGCAGCCGGAGCGGATCCCGACTTAGACGACGGGATCCGCCCAGCTGCGTGAGTACCCGCCCCCTCCCCCGTCCGTTCCGCCAGTCAGCGCTGGCAGATCGGAGCGGGAGAGGGGAATCCAGCAGAGAGCCGTGACAGGATCGAGAGGTGAGCGAACCCGGTATGTGTTCGCTCACCTCCCGATCTACTGAGCCGACCTGTGACAGTCTCATTGTCACAGGTCGGCTAGAACTATGAGGTGAGGGAAAAGCACTCACCTCATAGTTCTCCTTTAAAGGAGTTGTAAAGTCCCAGCATATCCTATCCTGTTATAACATTAGCATTGTAATAGGAATACATACTGATAATGCAATCAAAGCTTACTTGAAAAAAATCCCTTTTATGTAGTGATGCTGCTTTCTGTCTACCCATCACTTTCATCAACTTCCTGGATTCTCTTTCCCTGCTGCTTGATGTGATGTGATCTTGATTTCTCAAAACGATATATTCCATCATGCATTGTTTTCGGCAAGCAATAATAATGTTACATTGTGGTAAGTTCAGATGATGAGTTGTAGTTCAGATGTACAAAACCTGTGCGGAGAGCAGAGGTGTGGGAGGGTCCCAGAAGGCTCCACCCACTACAGGCTGCCTACAGAGAACTGCAGTAGAGGTAAACTGCATGGGGTGATCGGCTTAGAAGATAGTAAGGGGGTAAACTATGTAAGAAGAGAGACTAAAAAGTGTGCAGAAGTTAATAGAGTTGGAAGAATGTGGCAGCCTCAACTCACCATGCAGGGCTGATTTGCGATATGCAGGAGAAGTACCCGGAAGGCCCCCCCAATTTGGGCCTTCCGGGTACTTCTCCTGCATATCGCAAATCAGCCCTGCATGGTGACTAGTGGAGATGTAGATATCCTCAAAATAACTATGTATGATGCATTTGCTCCAGATGGAGCTACGCATGGAAATATGACATTGTATGAATCATAGATGTAGATATATGAATTGAGGAATGTCGGTCTAAATGAAGACAATTTTCTTAATAATAGGTCCATCTTCAGTGGGTCCCCTGATGAAGCCATTGGCGAAACTCGTCGGGGCCTATTAAGATAAGCTACGCCTAGGACAATATTTTGTTATACACGAATGTAACCACACTTGGATAATAATGAATAACCTCATGATATGTTGGACCATATGAATTATAGTAACATACAAGCTATGTATATTCAAACATATCCTCTGCAGGGATCTGTTTTGTTTTATTATGTTTGTTTTCAATCATGAATGTATTAATATTTAATATAATAAATTTTGAACTTATATTTTAACATATCTCTCTTGGACGGTCATTTACACCCCTCCAAAAACCCTTCCATTTCCTCTATTTTTCTTGAGAGAATAGGAAGAGGGGTTCAGGGGGTGCAGAAGTGAGCACTGTAGGAAGAGGGATGAAGGGGGTGCAAAGGTGAGCAGTGTAGGAAGAGGGATGCAGGGGGTGCAGAGGTGAAGAGTGTAGGAAGAGGAGTGCAGGGGGAGCAGAGGTGAGCAGAATAGGAAGAGTGGTGCAGGGGGTGCAGAAGTGAGCAGTGTAAGGATGCCTTGTTGGGTAGGGTGTACGGGGCCCCAAAATTTCTAATGGTGGCCCTGGATACAAGACCAGACACCACTGCACAAGGAAGCTCCTGCGCAAATGGAAAGTTTCACACTGGATTAATGCACAGATCTGGAAGAAATACACAAAGCTCATCGAGATTCAAATAAGAATACGCGTGCCTCTTGTATGAAGACAATATTTACTTATCCTGCAGTTCAGCTTTAAATAAATACTAAATTAAGGTTTTAATTGAAATATATTCATACTACATTTCCATTTTTCCATTGTCACAAGCAATATTGTTTTTTTATTATAGAAGAAGTTGCCTTTAGGCCTGGTTCACACCTGGGCGTTTTACATCGCGTTCCTACGCTCTGTAAAACGCTCAACATGTGAAAACCTACCGGTATGATTGCCTATGGGCATGGTTCCCACCTGGGCGTTTAACAGCATGTAGGAACGCTCTGCAAAATGCCCTACGCCCAAGAAGTACAGGAGCTTCTTTGGGGCGTATTTGCCGCGCGTATCCATTGGGATACAGCCAGGTAGCCCTTGGAAACGCAGGTTTGTCACGCGTTTTTTTAACCGTGAATTGCGGTAAAAATGCATGACAACGCGCATATTCGATACACCTAGGTGTGAACCCAGCCTAAGGCTTACCGTCTAGGTTAAAGGAGGACAACAATCACATTTCTTTTTCTTTATGACAAGCTATTATCCCCCCTAATGCTACATAATTACATATACTCTAACGCTGCATAATTACACATCTCCTCCCTATTGTGTACCTGTGCCTTGTAGGTCCGACAAATTTTAATGTGTGAATGTGACAATGTGTTCTTTTGTGTAGAAGTAGCCTGCATTTCCCTCAGCGCTATGATAGGATAATAATTAAACATTCTCTCTTTTTTTTGAGTAATTAACTACTCTTCTCCTTAACTCAGGTACACGGAGTTCCATGGTATGGTTAATTACACTTGTGTCAATGTACAGCTCTGAATCAGATGAAAGGTCCCTGATTTAAATGCTGCCAGATCATAAAAGGACTTGCCCATTCATCGTTCATTGTCGTCATAGAAACTGCTGCTGTGGATTCCTGCACGTTCCCGGCAATGCTGAGTCACTAATTGTGACCGTGAACAGCAAGAAAAGGGACAGTTGGGCGTTCTAGATCTTTACATGAACAAAGTAGGTGATTGTTGGGTAAATATGCTGTGTCTGTGGAGGACAAATTGTCCATAAAGATGTAATTGTTTTGTTTGCTAAGGGTTCAGCAAAGATCTGCATTCACTGTGAACTTTCTTTTCATATGCAGTCATTCATTTCTATTGTGCGCAGACTAAAAAAGCTAATTTATAACTTGGGCAAAGAAAAAACGATGGGCGCTGCTGTGTAGTCGAAAATCACATGCCTCCTTTCAATTTTAAACTTGGCATAAAAAATTCATGTAGTGTTCACTTGAGTTTTTAATACTTCTTTATTTACGAATTAGCCCTGCAGCTCCCATTATTAACTATTTTTTTAAGGGCAATAATTTAAAATATAGTTAAAGGGGTTTATTTATAAACAGTTCACAGGGACATTCACCCTGTAAATATCTGTGAGCGTTCATTGTGTGCGAAAATTGGCAAAAACAAATATTCTTAATATATTTTCTTTCCAGGTCGAATGTATTGTGATGTTATACTGCACTGTGGCCACTAGATGGAGCTCATGAGCATACTTATTTCCTGTGCTCCCCAGCTCCATCTAATGGACATAATGCAGTATAATATCATATTACTTTTAATCTGAAAAAGAAAATGTTTTTGCCATTATTCCCACACAATGAATGTTCACAGTGTAAGAGACTTACCTGCAGAAAGATTCCTGCTCAAAAACCTGCACGCACACAAGTATGCAATCCATTGCCCAAAGTTCCCGGAAAATGCGCTTTAGCACGTGAACACGCACGGGAACGTTTTTCGCAATAGCGCATGTACGTGAGCTCGCACATTATCTTATTTTAAAAGACATGAAGCCATGACCAAGTTGTTGAGTGGTCTTGAGCGTGTTCCTGTGTGCCCTGTACTCTGCTCTTGTATCCTGACGTCCTGTGCATGAACCTGGCTTGTGACCATTTGACTTCGCCTCATCCTCCTGATTCGGTACCTCTGCTCTCCGATCTCCTGTGTATGACCCTGGCTTACGCTTCCTGACCCTGCTCCTGATCTGTGATTCGGCACCTCAAGATTCGGCTCCCTGTGTATGGCCTCGGCTTGAACCTGACTTCCCTCCTGGTCTACCACTTGGTGGATCGCTCCATCAGCATCCTGAGCAACTACATCCTGCAAGTGCTTCCTTGGCCTCATACCCGTTGCCTGCTCTGGTTTCAAGAAGTCCCGTCCCGGTGTTGTCTCGGTCCTGCCGATTCACAAGCTGGTCCAACGCACTCCTCAAGAACCGGCGGGCCAACTGTATCGGCACCTGTGCTCCGCTCTGTCCTTACATCACCTGTCACTACTTCCAGAGGTGTGGGACCAGAGGTGCACAGGCAGCCCCCTTCTCAGCTGAGTCTCCAGTCAGGTACGTGATACACAGATATTTGCAGGGGCAACGGTCTTGTGAAGTGCTTATAAGTAGACCCCAAAGTGTATCTATACATAGAAACAAAAATGTAGTGCGTTGCAGCTTACTAGCCGTTAAATGTAGAGGCTGAATTCGTTTTCTTTTTTCAGGATTGACTATATAAGCATTGGGGGAGCATCAATAAAGGTGATTAGTCACTAGAGAGTGTCTAGTATGGTGTGTTTAGTGGTAACTTAGGAATTTGTTTTTGTAACCTGATTGGTTTGCTTTAAAATCACCTTGTCAGCAATCTGGTGTTTTTTGGAACTCTAGGTGCTGAGCCATGTGAATATGCAGGCTACCTATTGCCAGTTCTGCTTGCTCTTTGCTGCACACAGACAGGGAAATTACACACTACAGAAACATATGATAAGCAGCTGGAGTCCTGCACAGGAATGCTGCTGAAAGCTGCTGAGAAGGCAAAATAAAAATCACATAAAGTAAAGTGAGCAGAATTTCTGCCTGCAGCTATGTTTCTCTGTTTATTGCATAACTTTAATAGTTCCCGGAACTTGATGGTTCAATTTGACCATCAGATACCGTGTTTGATACCAAGGGTTGGCTCCCTATTATCTACTCTCTAGTAACTTATATAATGCAACAGGCAGAATGAAGAGCTCCAATGTTATATTGTATGATGCACCGCATGGAGCTCTGCATTATATACTGTTTTTTAGGCCTCAGGCCCATGAAGACGATCTGTACAAAAAAATGGGCAAGAGCCAAGGAATGGGGGGTTGCATGGTCATATCTGCAATCAGGCCACGAGTTCACGAAGAAGCCCTGCTGATTCCAACTCCCCTTTTGCTATGTCATGCAATCAGTGTTTTGAAAATAGAAGGAAATCATATGGACATTCTTTCTGATCGGCCACCTTTATAGCTTGTTCACACCACATGCATTAGGGTTTTTGGCCGTTGTTTCCAGCGTAGCCCTAACACAAGACAATTTGCCTTATCATGGATGGACATGTTTCACACCACCACATTGCAGTGTGAACAGTGGCGGACTTAAGGAACAAAGGGCCCTGGTGCAAGATTTTTCTTTGCCCCCCCCCCCCCAAAAAAAAAACAAAACAACAAGACCTCCATGGCAACCATCAGTATCCGGCGGCCGGCGGGCCCCCCATCTCTGCGCCGGGAGTGTCGGATGAACGAATGATCCGACACTCTCAGCGCAGAGATGGGGGGCCCGCTGGCCGCTGGGTACCGATCCGGCGCTGGGACTATGCTGGGCCCCCTAGGGGCCCTGGTGCGTCCGCACCGCCTGCACCGGCGGTAGTTCCGCCACTGAGTGAGAACATGGTGTGCGCTTAATTTTTTAACAGCATGGCTTAATTTTTTTCAGAGCAGCAGGATGCGGCATGGAACAACTGCCTCGCACCCACCTGTGGACGTAGAACTGAATGAAATGTCACTTGTGACATTTCAATAAAGTTTTTAAAAAACTTAGATCTTCTGCACACACAATTTTAATTTCGCATTGTCAGTCGGTAGTGTATATATATCCCAACATGACACATATTTCCTCTCTACATTATAACACATTCCAGAACGCCTTTACAGCAGCACTCTTCACGCTGTCTACAATAGCCAAATTTGAAGGTCTTCCCCCTTGTCCACACTATATTGTCTAACAGATGTTCTACTCATCTGAGCCTTCTTCTGCCCCATCCACACTGCAGTCCAATTTCATTATCTTGTTGATGTATATTGTAGTTCTGGTTAAATATGGAGTTCTTAGTTACATAGTTACATAGTATTTGGGGTTGAATAAAGACATACGTCCATCAAGTCCAACCCATATAGGTCCATGCATCATCTCATTCTTAGGGATACTGGTATCCCTGGATATTACGGTCCCTCAAGAAATTGTCCAAACGTTTCTTGAACAAATCTAGTTGTGTTAGTGTTAATTGTCAGAGGGTCATTTTTAAATTAGTTAAGTGTTTATGGTTAAATAATCGGAAGTAGCTTTAGTTGGAAAATTTAAAGCCAATCTCCAGGCAAACAAAAAAAGTATCCTTACAGTGGGGCTACCCCAACTCTGTTAGCATTAAGTGATTATGTTTGTGGGGTTGGAGTAAAGCAGATTTATTTACCTGACCCAAGCTCCCATTAGCTGCCTCAGGGCTGCTAGACCAGTCCCCACAGCCTCCTCTCCCTTTTATCCAGCAGTCTAAAGACCACTGATGTCATCACATCTAATGCAGGTTCCATTTGACAGCTGGAGCAGAGGGGAAGAAGAATAGATCACTGAGAGTCAGGGGAGCGGGGTTCAGGTAAATAAATGTGCCTTACTCCAGCCACCAGAAAAAACAACCACTTAACCCACTGCAATGGTGCTTTTTTTTGTTTGCCTGGAGATGGGCTTTAATTTTAAAAGTTAAAATAAATGTTGACATTAGGGTTAGTATAGGGTTAAGTGTGAGGGTGAAGTTCAGTGCTAAAAGGTTAGAGTCATGGGTGGTCCCAGTGTAATTTGCATTTGTTTTTAGCTGTGAAAATCCAGCAGTTGGGCTCATGGCATAGAATGTATTCTACCCAAAGCTGTGCTAGACAATTCTTATAGTAGATATGAGGGGCGTCTAAAAATTCTTAGTATGATATAAAAACAATTTAACAAAGCCTTTTTTATAAATTATTATTAATGTTATCGTTTTTCAACATAGTTCCCTTGGACTATAATGCACTTGTGCAAGCAGTGCTTCAAAGTACAGATCCCTTTAAAAAAAATCTTGGTCCTCCAGCTACACTGCTTTCTGAAAATGTTGTTTTCCACAAAGTTTCTTTTAGATGTTTAAAAAAACATCTCAGGGGTCCCGGCTCAGGGGTCCCAGTGGGTGTTTGCATGATGGCATCCAAATCCCTGAGTTGTCTTGGTGCAAAAAAACTCCCCATCTGAACTAGTCAGTAACAAAATTAAGCTGTCAGTTAGCCATGACATTTTGAATGCAATTTGGTTGATTTACTAAAGACAAATATCCTGTTCACTTTGCAAGGGAATGTTCCCTTAGCTTGGTGAAAATAAAAGAAAATCCAATCAGGTGCAAGGAAAAAAATCCCCCCCAAAAAACAGTATATTTGTTTGCACATGATTGGATGATGAAAGTCAGCAGAAGCTCCACCTCCTTCACTAAACTAGGTGAAAATTCCCTTGCAAAATGTACAGCCTATTTGACTTTAGTAAATCAACCCCACTGTGAACCAAAAAGAGGTGACAAGTTGCTAGAAGTGATGATTCTATACATTTACTGATCACTTCATTTTCTGATTCAGCATTTTAATGGTGATTACAATCAAATTATTTGATGGCAAATTTTCAACGTAAACTGTGGCTTAGAAAAATGAATTTGAATTTCGTGTCTGGGATTGAAGGTTCTTTTTTTATTGTATCTGAACTTGCCAGTAACAACGTTAAGCTGTCAGTTAGCCATGACATTGTGAATGCAATGGGGTTGATTTACTAGTTATACGCCCGTCCTGTCTAAGTCCTCAAAAAAAAAACCCAAAAAATTAGAGATGCTTCAATGTAAAGTGAACTGTTTAATTTGGTGAATAAAACAACCTAGAATTTCAAGCCAGATCAAAGCTACAAGAGGGGTTTGTCTAGTTCAGATTAAACAGTGGAATGCACAGCAAAGCAATATAATAGGTTGCAATAGAAAATGCTCTGGGACAACTCAGTGAGATATCATGTCTCCTTTATCCACCTTTAAAAGCATTATATTTGAGCATACCTGACTGCTTTCTTTTTGTTGACCAATCTCTCACTCTTGGGTCACAAGGAGGAGGTGGCTACTAGAAATGTAGTGATTGCCAGAGCTATAGTCAGTCTGGCTGCATTATAGTAGGCATTTATCTGGTTAATTCCAGGTGTTCTGGCATTGATTGTACCTACCTGGATGGAGTGTGACTCTACTGTAGTGTGGGACAGCCAATGAGGGTCTCTCTCAACCACTGTTGCATGCTGGGACAGTGCTTATATACTCGAGGGAATTGTCATATGCTCAGTTTTGTGCCAGCCATGGATTAGTCCAGGTTGGGGTGTTGAGCAGCCACCCCCCAGGCTAGACCTGAGGCATGGAGGTAAGGGATACTGGAGTGCGGGAAGTGTTTTGCTAGGCCTCAAGTATAGAGGAGGCCTTTGCTGTTGTTAGAGGAGAAACAGGGAAGCTGATGTCTCCTGGAGGTGCCCGAAACACAGTGGACCTCAAGAGCAAGTCTGGTGTCTCTTCTGCTGAAGATTAGTGTTCATCCTGGTTCATCTGCAGCTCAAATATCTATTCAATTATGCTACAAATGGATGTACACTGAAATACTGAGTTGGACTGGTGAGTCTGGAGTCTATGTCTGTTACACCCTGGATGTCTAGGATCCCTAAACCCTCTCTCAAAGTGTGAAGATGTTAATAAAAGTTCTTCAGCATTATATTAAAAGTTATTCAGCTGAACCCAAAACCCCTCGACAAACTAGTGATGACCCAGGTTATTCTAGCGGCTCCTTCGGGGGTGAGCGCTACACAGACCATTAGTGGTCTGCCTTGAACAGTCTGTCTTTGAACCAATCTGTAATACTTCAACTTTACCCCAGCCAAGTTTTTAACAGACTGGAAGAAACAGAATTACAAAACTGGAAATGAACTGAAAAAAACAGTCTGCCAACTGGGAACTCCCTGCCTTCTACATAGGGCTTACGTTTAGATACATACAACCTAGCTACCGAGAGTCCATTCTTTCTACTCTCTCAGCAGTAATGGAACGGAGCCAAAGCCAAAAAATTGGGATAATACATTTTTTTCCTCTTCTAGTCTCTGAGACAACCCACTGATAATTCAGACATGGATTATTGGCAGGAAGACTTTCACTCTCAACTACAACAGGAGGACTGAGTTTCTTCACAGACATGTCTAACGTGCCTCTTAAGATTCTTATTATTATTTCTAAACAAATTGTTTTCATGGGCTCGACCAGCCTGACCAGTTGACACACTTCACTGCTGGTAGACATATTGAGTTTGATTTACTAAAGGCATATGTGCTTTTCACTTTACAAGGGAATTTTCTTTGAGCTTAGTGAATGTGGAGAAAATGTACAAAGAATACCCAATCATGGACAAGGAAGATAAACAAAACAATATTTTCACTTGCACATGATTGGAGGATGAATGTCAGCAGAGCTTCACCATAATCACTAAGATAAAGGAAAATTCCTTTGCAAAGGGGAAATTCACTTGCAATGTGAACAATCTATTTGTTTTCAGTACATTAACCCCATTTACTCAAAAATTGGATTTATTGGTAGTCTTTCTATTCCTCTGGATCATTGGAGAGTGCTTTTTGAAAATCAAAAACAATGACAAATTATTAATTCAGTGTAATTGACAAAGTTCCATTGATATACCAAATTGAACATTATGCCTATTCCCTCAAACCCAAACTCTCATTGTTTGATTCTTGGTCTCATTTTAATTTGAACTCTCTGGATCTGGAGCTAACCTTTTGGAGGGATTTCTGCTTCTCTTTAAGATCACAAGGCCACCATGTCAGCTGGCTGGCATTTCACCCTATTTCACATGTCTACCCTGGCTCATGAAAGTGGGAAAAGCACTTCATAGACATATAGATCAACACATTAAAGAACATTTTTGGTTGCTAATAATTATTTCATTTTTAAAAATATTGAAATCGCTATACGTTATCTTCTCAGGGTACATAGTACCCACATGTAACTCTCTTTTATTGGCTAGATTGTATTCATTTGGCGGTCAGAAAGTATATGTCTAGTTTCTATAATTATAATGCTTGTTTTCTATATTCTGCTGTATTCACTTTCTATATCTGAATACAAAATTAAAAATTAAGTTAAAAAGATGGAATGATGTGCAGTATTGTCACTTTTTTAGAGCTGATACTTAGGTATAGATGGTGACATGTAAGAATGGTATACTGATATTTGCTGTGTCTTTCTGTCCCAGTGACGTCCTCACCCTTTATTTCTTGTACGGATGCCAAAGCAACAACGAGAGAAAATCTCTCCCTTTGTGTTACACACAGAAAGGGACCAGAAAGAAATGTAATGTGTATGTGAATCCTTTAATTAAAAAACATTTATTCCATGGTAAATGCCTATATCAAGAACATCACTTTGGCAAAAATGATAGCAAATTGTTTTGTTTTTTTCCATTTATTCACAGCGATCATATAACTGCTATTTAAAACTCTATCCCCAGGATCTGAGGGTTGAGGGGGAGACGCCTTGTGGCAATCTGCAGCATCATATATCCAAGGAGCAGCAAGAGCCCTCCTGCTTGGCAAGGATGGAGGGATATTTGATGCCTGGATGCTTGTTACCAGGGGTGAAAAGAGTGCTGGCAGTGGATGGTCATTACGGGGGTGGGGGTGGGGGGGAGTGTGTGCTGGTGCTACCTCTGAGTCCAGCTCTGTCCAGCATTCTGCTCTAGCACACTGATGTTACTGGTTGCCAGGAGCTGGGCAAGATGCCATCCAGAGTGTCCCATTCAGCTTCTGGCAACCAAGGACTTCAGTGAGCTGGGCAGTATGCCGGCCAGAGTGTCGCAGGTTGCTAAGAAAGGCCCTGCCTAGAAGCTCCCTGCCTACAGAATATGGCCAAGTACAGTCTGACTACAGGACTTATAGGCACAACTGAAGCTCCCAAATGAGAAGGTGCAACACAAACTTACCACGCTAGGATGGATCTCTTTCCCTGCCTGACGTGGTCAGAAAGCAACAAGCAGGGAGGGGAACTGGCAGGATCATCAGGTATTTGCTTGGGACACAAGAGGGAACATTTACCAGTTACTTGATTATCAAATTTAGGGGATACATACTCTTTAACTCTTACCCACTATGTAAAATTAAATAAAAGGATTAAGGATTCAATGCTGAACTCCAGGCACATATAAAAGCCACAAATGAGTGCAGCTCTGTAATCATCAATACATGTTGTATTCTTATTCTTATTCTTCTTATTATTGTATTATTATCAATATTAAATGTATTTTTAAAAGCAACTATTGTATGTGTCTGAATTTAACCTGGAATCAGCCTTTAGCAATCCCTGTACAGCAGAGCTCATAGTGGAAGTGGGGGGAGAAGCACAGTGTTCTCAGTTGTGCTCCAGTGCAAAAATCAAACTGATAGATGGAGACAAGTGACAGAGAAAGTAGCTCATTAGTCTGCTGCCTCTATTTTTACTATCATGAACTGGGGGAGGGACAAGACCCCTAAGTGATACTGAACTGCAGCAGGGAAAAATCAGATCTCCTCTCCTGCCTGGCAGAGCAGTGTTTTGTGGCAGGGCTGCTTAAATCTCAGAACTGGATGGACATAAATACAAGTCCTTTGGAAGGTAAAACAGTTCCCATATAGATAGGTATTTAATTTGCGTAGTTGTCTGTTTGCCTGGAGAGTAATATGCAAAGTACAGTCACCCATTGTAACTAGTCAGAAATTGTGTCTTATTATGCTTGTTCACCCTCTCTCAGCCAGGGTGTTGTGGTGCCCTGGGTTGCCCTCTGCCTTCCTCAGTGGTGCCTCAAAATGTTCACACAGCGTCATGCCTTTCCATGGTGCAGGCAGGCTTCTGATGTGAATGGAGGCTTTGATGTGAACGGGGACTCTGATGTGAAGAGGGCTTCTGATGTGAAGGTGGCTCCTGATGGGAATGGGGGCTCTGATGTGAATGGGGGCTCTGATGTGAAGGGGTGGCTTTTGATGTGAAGAGGGGGATTCTGATATGCAGGGGGGTCCTGATATGAAGGGGGCTCCTAATGTGAAGAGGGGCTCTGATGTGAAGGGGTGATATCTGATGTGAAGTGGGCTCCTGATGTGAAGAGGGGCATTCTGATATAAAGGGGGCTTGTGATATGAAGGGGGGACTCCTGATTTGAAGGAAAGGGGAATCCCATTTATTGAAATAGGTGTCTATGGCTTTTGAAGGGACCGCACATACCTTTTTTACATTTTCGCCTTTATTTATTTTTTTTCAACTGGGATGCCTTGAGATTTTGTATACTTTTAAAGGGTACGATGAATGAGACAAGGTTGAGAAATTCAGTGCTAACTAAACTATTTAACACCTAACGGCTACAAGTGTAGTATTACTGATTAAGACCATCCAGTTATTTACATAATTGTTCTGGCTGTGACAGGTCAATGTAATCTGTCTGTCATCGTTCCTTTTTGCTCTGTCTTAATAAATAAGCCTGATTGTTTTACAGTTTCTGAATGTGAATAATCACTGCAAGCTGGTTTCTTGGTCTGTGGAAGACAAGACCCCCCCTCCCAAGCATTTCTGACCTAACAGCTTATAAAACCCACTTCCTACCGGATTTACTACAATTATATTCCTTAATGTCGGGCAGAAGAAACAATAAAACAGACATACTGTTGGTTGACTGTTCTCTGACTCCTGGAGAAAAGCTCAGCAGAGGAAAGTGGCTGTGCGTTTTTTTCCTCCTTAGATGCACATTACATCATGTTCTTGTTTTAGATCATTATGTCATCCCTGCCCAAGCACATTATACAGGGTTGCATCAGCAGGATCTATTTTTGAGGGCTGCTGCAGTGTTTCAATGGAGCTGCTGAGAAGCACTGAGATGTATAAGATTCATATTTTGCCGGAGATTAGAAATAAAGCAAGGCTGAGCATATCAGTTAACATATATTTTCATTAACCTCACATTGAAATGGACTGCAAATTGATGCCATATTTAAAGCTCTTTTCAGTTTCTTCCTGCAGGATATCTGCTGTGCATTCTTCAATATAACAATGATGTGTACACAGAGGTGACACCCTATACATACAGAAATAGCGGCGCTGACCCAATTATCAATGCAGGTCATGCACATCACAGATTGGCAGCTTCAGAAGAGAAACTGGCATCCAGGGATATCTAAAAAGCAGTTTATATGTTAAAGTGAAACCTGCAGTCACTTTGAGGGACCCTTCACACCTGCACATTCCTTTGCAGTGCGTTACTGAACACGAGTTAAAATTTTGCACCATAATGTGCGTTGCATTAAAGTAGAAGAAAAGTGTGTGTGTGGTGGGGGTGTTCGGTGCCCTAGAGCTCTTAGCCATATTGTGCTAGTATGAACAGAATATGGCAGACTTCACTCCAGCACTGCACTCCTCCCTCTATCTTGAGCAGCTTCAGGAGCTTGATTGCCTCCCCAGTCACTGATGACGTAGTTCCTGTGTATGTGCACAGGACATGCCCCACCTGTGTACTGTGCTATGCATGTGGATGGGGAGGAGTTGCAGAAGGCATGTACATTGTGGTGCACAGAAGCGAGGTTGTTGCAGACTACTGCACTTGTGTATTGAAGTGCTATGCTAAAAGAACATACTTGTGTTTTACCGAAATGTAATAGAGTGTAGCCAGTTTACAAGTAAACAAGTCAAGTGTAGAAGCACATGGGCTATTTCTAAGCATCTGGCTGTCCTACAAAAATTACTAGCATTAAGGTTAGAGCCATACAAGGAGTGAATTCAATAACGATTCCGAGGGCAATTCACCATGCAAATATTGGACCCAAAGAAGCATTCCAAGATTAGACAGGATTTGCCCATTATTTTCCGCCAACATTCACTTTATTTATTATGCAGGCAGCTAATGGGCAATTCTCGCAAACTGGAATGCTGTAAAGTTTAATGTTTTGCAAATGTTGGTACAGTATAGGTTATTTTCTTACTTTTAGTCAAATCTTTGAGGGGATGTTTGGGGTGATCTTGTTAAAGGAGAACTATGAGATGAGTGATTTCCACTCACCTCATAGTTCTAAGCCGACCTGTGACAATGAGACTGTCACAGGTCGGCTTAGTAGATCGGGAGGTGAGGGAACACATACCGGGTTCCCTCACCTCTCGATCCTGTCACATCTCTCTGCCGTGACAGGGGGAGGGGCTGGATTCCCCTCTCCCCGCTCCGATCTGCCAGCGCTGACTGGCGGAACGGACGGGGGAGGGGGCGGGTACAGCTGGCTATGCCTCTAGATAGGCAGAGCCAGCTGTCACTCACGCATCTGGGCGGATCCCGTCATCTACGTCGGGATCCGCTCCAGGTGCGGCGTCTCAGTATACCGCGAGCTGTAGCTCGCGGTATCCTGAGCTTAGGGTAACGGGAGGACGCTAGTTTGTGTCCTCCTGTTACCCTAAGGAGAACTATGGGGAAAAACACTGACCCCATAGTTCTCCTTTAAATAACAGCAGTGGCCTTTCATTCATTTGCCGGCATGCTATCCATGGTGCTGAAACTGTGCTTATATACAGTTTAGCACTTGGAAATGCAGGAGATGGTCAATGTATGCAGATATGCTAAAAGAGATGGACAAATAATATGGACATACTATAGGAGTGGTCGGGGACTGGAGCCATGCTTAAAAGACTATTAGCCAGTTAAAGACTGGAGGCATGCTTCAGAAGACAGTCAAAGACTGGAGGCATGCTTCAGAAGACAGTCAAAGACTGGTGGCCTGCTTCAGGAGACAGTCAAAGACTGGAGACATGTTTTAGGAGACAGTCAAAGACTTGAGGCATGCTTCAGGAGATAGTCAATGATTGGAAGCATGCTTCAGGAGACAGTCAATGACTGGAGACATGCTTAAGGAGACAGTCAAAGACTGGAGACATTCTTCAGGAGATAGTCAACGACTAGAGATATGCTTCAGGAGACAGTCAATGACTGGAGACATGCTTCAGGAGACAGTCAAAAACTGGAGACATGCTTCAGGAGACAGTCAAAGACTGGAAGCATGTATAAGATGAGACTCCTTTACAAAATAATGTTTCCACATTTGTGCATTTGTCCACAACAGCTCTCTTAAAAATGGCTTTTGCCACATTTAATATTCATCACAGCAAGCTCAATCTTAAATGATCGGGGAGATGAGAAAAAGGATAAACCACACAGAAGAACATGAGTAGAAGTCAGTCTAAAGGATATATTTCCATTTCTGGCTTGATAAAGCACCAAAACGCAGACTGTCTGCAGGGGCCCTGAGGGCAATATAGTAAGTGCCAAAGGGGCCCCCGGGCTGCAAGTTGGGCACCAGTGGTTTAGGGGCATGTAAAAATAACAGTGCTCTTATGTGATACTCTTATCAGCAAGGAGTTAAACAATTAGCAGAGCAACAAATGTCAGACCTGTCATCCATCAGGGCCTAGAGTCATTCCCAGGGAAAGTAATTTAAGCTCAATAAGTGGGCAAATGTACATTTTTCATGGACACCGGCTGAATATTTAGATTGTTCCATGAGCACAGTTATGATTGGTTCTCTTTAAAGCCCATATCCAGCCAAAACTGTTTTTTCCCGGTTTGGATAAAGTAAGGAAAATCTCCAACCTCTGTCAGATTTTTGTACTTGTCTGTGGCCCCGCTCTAAATATTCTCTACTACTTACTGTCCCAATTACACCCCTTACTGGAACAAACAATAAGAGGAACTGTCCCCAAAGGTTAAACCCTGCTCCACTCTCATGAAAGAAATACTTTGTTTTCTGCCTGTGTCCCCATTGTCTTTCCCCTCACTTCCTGTCCTCTAAACACCTGTCACTGGGCTAGGAAGAGAAAAAGGCGACAGAGACAGCAATACAAAATGACAGTAATCCTTCAAGGCAGAGTTTTGCCACCATTTTATAAATGCAGATAATTTTAGCCATAATTGTATACTTGTAAAATTATATTCTTCTCCGTCTTCTTTCTCTTCTTCTTATTGTAATATTCTTATTAAAGTTAAAAAAAAAACTCCATGGTAAACATGTGTATTCTTACTAAAATCATGGTGTGCTCTGTGTATTTCTTCCAGATCTGTGCAGTAATCCAGTGTAAACATTTCCCTCTGTACAGGAACTTCCTGTAATAAAGACCAATCACTGCTGCTCTCTTTCCTTGTGCAAGGTGACTGGTCTTGTGTCCACCCCCTCCTGTAGTTTTCTGCAGGCAGCTTGCAAAGGGTGTGGCCTGCTGAGTCCCTCCCACAGCTCTGCTCCCTATATGAGCAGCACAGTGATGATGTCACTACTTCCTTTATATGGTAATGTCTGTGTTTGGTGCACACAAAGGGGATTTATATCCTCTGGTGCTTTTGAGGAATGTATTTGAATTAAAGTTTTTATGGCCAGAGTTCAGCTTTAATCATTAGTATTATGTGTATTATTATTAGTATTTGTATTTTTGTTTACATTTTAATGATCTTATTACAATATTTTGTTTCTTACATTGTTTCATGAACATGCAAAAATGTTTATGGTACAGTTTACTTTTTACATTTTTGCTGTGATTGCAACAGCAGTTCAACTGCTTCATCATATAAACTTCTGTATAATCTCCTTTTAATTCTCCAATTATTTTTTTAAGGTTTGCACATTAATAAACAGTTTTACATTTTAAATTGTGACAAAATAATGTTGTTTTACAAATACGCAATAATTACAGAGTGACTCCGTTTGTCACATTCTGTGTGAAAAGCATGCTGGGCTTTGAAAAAAGAAAGCCAAGAACTATCTTTGTGCCAGACTGTGTTAATCCACTAGTGAAGTTGTCACCTTTGCTAGCAGAGTGATAGAGTGATAGAGTATATTCCTCCTCAGCTTTATTCGGGTTTATTTTCAGCACAGCAGCTGTGAGGTAGGGACTTTATGGGGACGTGGCACGTGCATAGAAACATGGAAAATATTCTTTTGCAATATTTTATATTTACCAAGGTAAAAACAAATATATAAAAACATTTTTTTTGGGTAGCATGCATATTAAATAAGTGACAAAAACCATTAAAAAACAAAAGCCATTATATATTTTCTTTCAACATAACATTACATTAACAAGTCTTTTTAAAGGGTGTCTATGATTAAAACTAAAAATAAATCTGTATTTCTACATTGAGTTTCCATCAGTTCTATCCCACTCCTCATAGCCATATCGATCTAGAAGTTTGTAATTTAACTTCTTGAAGATGCCCATAGGATGTACTTCCTCAACACAGTGGCATAATTTAATTCAGCCCTGTGAATATGCACTTCCTTGTGTCAGAACTCACAGAGCCTGCCTCTGAACTCCAACTCAACATCTGAACAATGTAACATTATTATTGTTTGCTGGAAGCAATGCATAATGGGATATGTAGTCTTCGGAAATTGAGGTTACATCACATCAAGCAGCAAGGATAGAGATGCAAAGCACACTTTGAATCCAGGAATCTCTTGAGAGCGATGGGCAGACGGCTTTGATTGTATTATCAAAAACAACTCTACTATGTATTCATATTACAATGCTGATGTTATAACAGGGGAGCATACGCTGTGACTTTAAAACACTTTTAAATGCTCCACGCTCTCGATTTATATATTCTGGATTTGAGTGGGGTTTATACTTGCCCCAATCTATTATTGTAGGCTCACACCTCTTTATTTCTTTGTTTCTTTCAGATGGACCTGGGACAAGTGAATACTTACTGTTTTAATTGTTGTCTTTGACCCCTGTGGAGAGATGTGTGCCAGAAGTGTCAATGGAACAGGAAGAAACACACTGTAGAAATAGCCTACAGTACATCAAATGATACCATGCAAGCTTTATGTAGACCCATCTGTAAGGCTGGGTGCGTGACTAAACACTGGACCCATGTAAATCCAATTGTAGAAAAAAGCCAACATGCCAACTTGAAAACCAGATTAGTAATCTCCCATACTATATCAGTACATAACTCCAAAGTTTTGACGGCAATCCAGTAATGGTACTTCCCAGACCCCACCCTAGGCGACCTGAGTCCACACCTCCTACTTAGTGAGTTTAGCAATTGTTTACAATATTTCTATTGTGATGGAGTGTGTTTATGAAGGACTCAGATATATATAATATGAAAAAATATATTTATTTGATTTTAAATTCTTGTTGGTTTAAAAGATTCATGCAGTTCAATAAAATATTATTTACAACTTCTCTTGTGTTGATGTTCATGTGCAATTCACAAATACATGTATCTAATTCTAAGACTATTGCTGATTGGTATATTTGCAAACCGTATTCCATACATTTACAATACATTCATGTGGATAAGGATATACACATCATTAATGCTTTCTAATACAGGTATATTACTATTTGATGAGTCCCCTGCGCGTTACGCCCAGAAAGGCTTCCTTTGACGGCATGAGGAGCCTCTTTATCAAAGGGTCAAGCAGAGACAATAAACCTCAACCACGTGCGAATATATATATAACTGAAACAACAAATGTGGTAAAAAGAACATAACAAATCAGTCAGCTCCTACCTCTGTCTGTCCTGTGTTCAGGATGGAGAGTGGAGATTTTGTGGGGGCATGTGCATAGATGGATTGCATAGAAGAGTGCAGAGGGCTGTGTCACCATGAGTTTCACCTGGAAACTGGAAATGCATTCCACAGGCCGGGGGTCTTTACCGTGCATTTCCTTCTGTGAAAGTCCAATGAAAAATCTCGAGGCATTGTGGCAGGTGAAGTCATCCTCACTTGAGATATTTCTGTCAAAGAGTGACAAAGAGAAAATTGGGCCACAGACTGCAAATGAAAATCTATCATAGGTTTTATGTTTTCTCTACTTATTAAAAAAAAATGTTTTGGCCGGAGTTGAAAAAGTAAATATTTATAATAATATATAATAATCACTAGACTCTTTGCTTGCATTGCCACCTGCAGGTGACACTGGGTATTGTTTTCTGACTATTCAGACTCAACCACTGTACTATATGTTCTGTGAGTGCTACTGCAATTTCAATGGCTGGTTTAGAGATCACATATCACAGTTTAACAAATAGTTATTCAAAAATCCCTCAGCATAACAGCCAGGCACCTAGCATGTTGGTTGATATGGAAGTCAACATTAACAGCCTCTGTATTTTCCTCAGCATAGGTTTACTTTATGTTTTTCTATTTGTTTCCAGTTTCATGTTATGCCTCCTGGGGGGAATTTGTCAAGCAGGTTACCAAAATTCAGCACCTAATTAGTGCACATCAGGTTTCTATTAGCAAAGAATTTGTGACAGCTTTGTCTGTTTTTGGTTTTTTTTTTGGCTCCTTGCCTAAGAATAATCGACAGAATATCTGTGACACATTTATCATTGTACTTGTTACATATATTAAATATAAAAAGGGATATTCTCCTTCCCCCACAGTGGTGTCAATGTGCAGTTGGTGGTCCTTACTCCTGCACGAAACCACATTTACATAGTGACATGTTATTGCTGTTTAGTTCAGTAGTAGATTGAGCTCAGGCCAGCGTGATAACTTGCCCCCGGGGTGGGTCCATGACAGCCAGGGCTCAGAGGAAGTGTGTTATATGACGCTGGCCATTCAATACAAAAAAAAGTCAAGGACATCTAGTAGGTAGTACTGCAGAGCACAGCTCCAAGTTAAAGTAAATATGTAGTTAATGTATGAGCAGCACTCATATAAACTGCTTCTTTTTTTTTTTTTTTTTTTTTTTTAGGGCTATTAAATCATGAATATATTTTTTAAGTTACAGTTCTGTTTTCACCCTTTTACTGCCCTTGCTGTGCATATTTTGTGGGAGTAACAGTAAATAAACAAACTTGTAGCAGCAGCAAGTTTGTTTACATTTTGTTGAACTGGATTCCTTATCAAATAAACGCAATAAATGTGTGTCTCTAACCTCCCAAGCCCACCGATATGTCCTTGGTTCATCTGTGTCCTGTAGCAGCCTGAGACATCCATAGCTTATGATGGCAAACTGAGGGGAGCTATCCTTCGAGACCAATGAACCACTAAGTGCTCAGTTCTAATCACTTCCAGCCCCTGTGGCTGTGAAAACAACCTATTGGGGACATTCTGTTCTGCCTAGGTAGAGTGCAGGAGAGGCATTAGGAGTCTAGAAGGCTCCTGAAGAGAAACTGTCATTGCGTAGCTAGTATCATAAGGGGGTTTGTCAGCCCCCTTGTGATAGTACTATTCACCTATAAGTATTGTAGAAATTAATCGTCATATCTTCTTTCCCATTTACTTTTTATGGAAGCAGAATCTTGGCAGACTGTCAGCGTTCTAATGTAAACACACAGCAAGTGTTTCTAAGCTGGAGGAATTACTTCACAATTCATGCAACTAGATAGGCCAGGTATTGTTTGTTTTAAAGCTCTTTACCTGCTTGTTTATATCATGTAAATAATTTATTAGCCATAGTCGGAGTGCGCTCTTCACCCTGGGCAGCAATCCCTGCTGCCCTCTTCGAGTAGCATCTCTGCTGATGACAAATCTGTTGAAATTAAATTTATTTAAAAAAAAAACCTTTTAATAAATTACATTGAAATCCTTAACATGCAGCTCCACTTTATTCTGACATTTTCCACCGCACGCTCTACACATGAATCATCCAGTATCTTTTTCCTTGACAGATTGTTATTTTATTTTAAATAGAAACATGTTCTGAGCTATTCAGCCATTCTTCTATTAACTCCATATAACACAAGGCCAAGAGCAAACTTATTTTTGTTAAAAAAAAGCAAACGTGACACTGAACACTGGAGACCAATGTTAAGTAGTTTAATACCCTATGTGATGAATGCCTTCTATTGAATTCCTCTCTAGCTCCTTCCCACATAGTTGGTAAAAAGTTGAATGTTGGTCTGTACTTTTTTAGACAATGTAATTATGATTTCACTTAGCTTTCTACAGAATCGCATATTTTAAAAGACCATTTGATTCAATGTTTAATAGGGAATTTCAGGCAAAGGACACACTCAGTGATAACAATGAAAAGAAAATAGCTATTTACTTTTTTCTGCTCTGTTTTTGGCTGCTTAGAAGAAATATAATCACCAATGGGAACGTTTGGGCTGTAGAAAACAAAGTAGCGTAGCCATAACATGCAATACAATTCCATCCAGAATTAAAGCATCCCACCAACAAAGAGAACCTCATCTTGTTTTGTTTTGTTTTTTAAACAAAAGTTGATCTAAACGTAAAAAGTGATGATTTAATTTCATGCAGCTCACTTTCTCTGACCCCCAGGCAGTCATGAACCTGTCGTCATGCAGACTAGGCTCAGAGGACTACTGGATTGGAAGCACTCACACATTATTATATGACCACCCTTCAGTGCAGCAGTAGGACAGTGGCCCTGTGACATCATTGGACTTTTCAGAACAACCTCAGAATGATTATATATTTCTGTGTATATATTTTTTTTTTTTGCACACACTATATTGCCAAAAGTATTGGGACGCCTGCCTTTACACGCACATGAACCCAGTATTAGTACGTAGGGTTCAATATTGAGTTGGCCCACCCTTTGCAGCTATAACAGCTTCAACTAATTTGGGAAGGCGTCCACAAGGTTTAGGAGTGTGTCTATGGGAATGTTTGACCATTCTTCCAGAAGTGCATTTGTGAGGTCAGGTACTGATGTTGGACGAGAAGGCCTGGTTCGCAGACTCCGCTCTAATTCATCTCAAAGGTGTTCTATCGGGTTGAGGTCAGGACTCTGTGCAGGCCAGTCAAGATCCTCCCCCCCAAACTCGCTCATCCATGTCTTTATGGACCTTGCTTTGTGCACTGGTGTGTAGTCATGTTGGAAAAGGAAGGGGCCATCCCCAAACTGTTCCCGCAAAGTTGGGAGCATGAAATTGTCCAAAATGTCTTAGTATGCTGATGCCTTAGGAGTTCCCTTCACTGGAACTAAGGGGCAAAGCCCAACCCTTGAAAAACAACCCCACACCATAATCCCCCCTCCACCAAACTTTACACTTGGCACAATGCAGTCAGACAAGTACCGTTCTCCTGGCAACCGCCAAACCCAGACATGTACATCAGATTGCCAGACAGAGAAGCGTGATTCGTCACTCCAGAGAACACGTCTCCACTTCTCTAGAGTTCAGTGGCGGCGCGCTTTACACCACTGCATCCAACGCTTTGCATTGCACTTGGTGATGAAAGGATTGGATGCAGCTGCTCAGCCATGAAAACTCATTCCATGAAGCTCTCTGCGCACTGTTGTTTTGCCAACCTGAAGGCCACACAAAGTTTGGAGGTCTTTTGCTATTGACTCTGCAGACAGTTGGTGACTTCTGCGCACTGTGCGCTTCATCATGTGCTGACCCCGCTCTGTTATTTTACGTGGCCTACCACTTCGTGGCTGAGTTGCTGTTGTTCCCACTTTGTTATAATACCACTAACAGTTGACCGTGGAATATTTAGTAGCAAGGAAAGTTCATGGAACACCTGAATCCAATGATTTGGAGGGGTGTCCCAATACTTTTGGCAATATAGTGTGTATTTCTGTACTCTCGCTAGTAATTCTACCACACACCCAAAAATAAAATCAGTCTACATTGAAAGTACAATCTCCAAGTTATCAACCAATGTAAACATTATTCTGACATAGTTTATTATCTTGACTGTTGTAATAAATAACCTAATTAATCAGACTTGAGGTCAGAAGAGACTATGCTTAATTTGTCAGCTGCAAAACCACAGAGGTAAAGTTTGCAGAGGTAATTTTTATGCAGGAAAGCAGCAATATTCTGAGCTCACCACTCGAGTGTGAAATTAGAAAGCCATGTCGTATTAGAATGTGAAGGACAGGATGTGAATCTAAACTGAAAAGGAAAGTATCTTTTTAAGAGGCAGAAACACGATTCTAGTCCACTTCTAGTTTTGAATGGCTCCTATTTAGCTATAGTATATAATAAAACCTCCCCAAATGATAAAAGGCAATAGAAAGATACTGAAGCATAACTCCATTAAAATTTCCCAATAACACGAACTGCCATAGAATATGCATTGCTCCCTCGCTCTCTGTAGGCTGCATTTTGTTTGGGCAAGTTGCCTCATTTGTCATATTTAATGTCACCCAAACGTCCATCATTGTATTTATTTCTGGTGTTATTTTTTTTTTTTTTTGCTTCTTTCATAACCCTGTTAAGTGCCTGCAAACCCTGAGCACTATAATTTATATCTGTTGCAATCAATTATTTTTATTTTCCTTAAAACACTTATGCTTCTGCACGCTGAAAGAGTATAATTTACAGGTTTCCTGAACATATGAGGCAGCAGCTTTAGTTTCTAAAGTAAACCTGGAAGTCTAGGTTGTTGAAGTTATATGTAAATCACAACCTCCAACTTCCCATGTCTTCCTATTGACCAATTACGCTGAAAATACAAATTTGATATGTGTTTTTTCACCTCAAGTGTACCTATAGCTGAAACTTTAAGGGACCTTTCACACTTTTGTGGTGTGTTACAACATACGCACATTAATGCCCATTATGAAATGAGTTAAGGCAGGTATACATGGTTCAAATTTCGGCCATTTCATGATGAACCAGCCGAAACCACTCAGTGGGTGCCACTGTCGGCGCCCTTCCACCCGGCATTCCTCGATCAGCTGATCAAAGGCGCACGTTGGAAAATTCTCATCCAAACGGAGCTAGCAGCCAATGAGCTGCAGGCTCTGTTCTCAGCCATTCAGCTGCAGGCTCCCTTCAGGTATTCTGACAGCAGCCAGTGCCTGCTCTCAGCATACAATCATAACAACGGGGGATTTGTCCATTAATGCTCGTAAGCGTTGGTGAAGGAATCTGTAAAATTTTCTTTGTTCAGCTCGCAGGTTGAACAAAGAAAATATAAGCATGTAACATGCTTTGTGTTAAGGCAGGCAATAGGTTGACTTGAATAGGTTGCTACTGCACCCTGAAGCAGCCAATCCAGACCTTACCTTTTTTTTCTTGATGCAGCACACCACAACATATTATATACATTGCCTTTGTGCATTTGGGCGTCATTCAAAATGAATGGCACCACTGCTTACTAACATGTGCATAGTGCAGTACCGCAAAGATGTAAAGGGGCTCTAAGGTAACCTTTGCTTATAAATTTATATATAGAATAAACAAAATGATTTACTTTGCACACAATGACAACAAATATAATCATGATGGTAGTTTTCTAGTAAGGGAGGTGAGGGAGGTGACAAGGTCACCAACAGTTGACAATGACCAACTAAAGACTATCTGGGGCTGATTTACTAAACACAAATTGACTGTTCACTTTGCAAGGGAAATTTAAAGTTGAAAGGGATTTTCCCTTTGCTTAGTGAATGAGGTGAAGCTCCGATGACATCCAACATCCAATCATGCGCAAGCAAAAATAATATTTTTTTCTTTCCCTTGCACTTGATTGGGTATTCTGTCCAATGTGAAATCTCAGCACATTCACTAAGCTAAGGGAAAATTCCCCTGCAAAGTGAACAGCCTATTTGCCTTTAGTAAAGCAACCCCTATGTCCTACAATGTTGGCATAATATCAAGTGGACAGTTATTCACCAGTGATTTTAACACTGCTCCTGTGTGTTGCATTATGACACTGTATTGTTATGTTGAAAGTTACTGCAGGAAAATTGGCATAGGTAATTGCAAGCTCTTGTTCCACTTTTTCCTTTGCTTTGTCACACCCTTAAAATGATGCTATGCAGGGCACTGCTCCAGATCTGTGTAGTTCCTGGGGGGCAAAGGAAACCTAATGTAAGGTTTGATTCAAAGAAATCATAGCTTACACATGGATATGAACTCTTCTGTGACAGCACTGATTGGCTCAAAGCTGTCACTTGGAGTAAATCACATGCTTATCCATGCTCTGAAGTACTAATAGAGTGGATTAGATGTGAGGATGCCAAGGAACTTTCCACCACTATAGTGGAGCGAGACAGAGACTGCACGGACCGGTCTAGCAGCAAGGCGGGACTGAGGTTCAGGTGAGTATATCTTTTTTACTTTACACCCTAGACCGAGCACTTAACCTTTGCAGCGCAGGGGTAGCCCCACTGCAAGGGTTACGTTTTATTCTGTCTGGAGGGTTCACGCCAGCAAGCCACGTTGAATGCACAGTCAATGGTGTGCCAGTCAATTTTTTTAATCACCATAAAAATAGTTTTCACAATTTGTGCAACCCATACTTGTTTACAGGGGTGTCCCTAGCATTTTCGCTACCTGAGACCAGGGAGGGATTCAAGGGGGGTGATGTACTGGTGGTGCACGCTAACAGGGGGGAGGTAGATCATCTCATCACCCAGCTTTGGTTCTGGAGAGCGTCCTACCCAGCGCACTGACGTCACTGGTTGCCAGGAGCTGGACGGGACACTGGCCAGAGCGTCCCAGGTTGCTAAAAGCTGGGCAGGGAGATGTGTATGGCCCTTACACATCTCCCCACCTGGCTCTTAGCAACCTGGGATGCTCTGGCCAGAAAGGGGGCCACAGATATGCTGCAAACATTGTGCAGCAGAGAGGCCATGCCTTTCTGCCTGCCCACGTGACCCAAAGAGATGCTGCCTGAGGCAACAGCCCTTTTTGTTTCCCTGGGTATAAAGTGCCCGTGGGGGCTGGCAACTTTCTGACCACTTTCCTCCACTACAGAAGCATGCACTTGTGGAATACAACATGAACATTCATAAAATAATTGTTTGTCAAAAAGATTGGTTGATATTTGGATCATGTCTGCACTTTCATCTGCAGTCTAACATATATGGCAAAAATGTATTTTAGCCAGCTTGAATGTAGAGTTCCCTCTTCATTTGCTGTGCAGAAGGCCTTTATTCTATTCATTCTCTAGAGTTTGGCTGATTGACATCATTGCAGGCCGATTTCAGGTAAAGAATGAAAAAATACACTTCTTATTTCATGACTCTTTCATCACACTGGTAACCAACTTTTTTTCTGCGTGACTTTCTTGTTGTACTTTTGCACATCTTGTTCTGAGTTTGACAAATATAAGTCACTGGTTGCAAATACACCTGTCGTAGCTGACAAGGTCAAATACGAGGTTATTTGTTTAACTTTGTCTGTGGCTCACTGTTAATCCAGTTTTACAACCAGTGACTTTTTTTGCCACGTACAACAATCGTTCAAGCATATCTTATGATAGTAATTGCATGTCTGACAGTATAAATGAAAAGTCAAAAACAAATGTTTCTAAAACATCGAGGCTTTCTGAATAACTTCAAGGAATATTCTAATGTTTTTTTTGTTTTGGTTTGAATTGTTTTTTGACAGTTTTGGCCATACAGCATTAAAAGATTGCTAATTTGTTATGATCTCCACATGTAACACTCAAGAAAGAACTTCCAAATCATGGAGGAAAGGAGCAATAAGCAGCAAAATGCAGTCATCGTCATGTATTGACCATGTATTAACCATATATATTTATACTATCGAAGTATCATTTTATATATATATATATATATATATGTGTGTGTGTGTGTATTGATGTTCTGGTAATGTTTTATTGAGTCCATCTTTTTAAAAAATGTAATAAATGTGATAGTTCTGTTCCTTCAGAGATCAAATTGCATCCAAAGGTGGGACCTACCTGGCGAGTGGCCAGAGATGTCCTTGAAAGTAAGGGTGTATCTGTCGCACCTTCCCCGTTGCTACCTGTAGGGAACCCGGATTGCACGACGCTGCTTTCTCTTGTATTAGGCTTAGGTACATTTCGGGTGTTGCTTTTATTGAAGGGTTCTATGTGGCCTTCCGGGTCCGGGACTCGTAGCTCTGGGATTTTGGAGGCATCTACAGTTCTCGCATTTTCTTCATTCGCTCCCGACAGTGACATTTTTTGCTAGGCCTCTTTCTCTTTTTGAACGAACAGACACAGTTGGGTCCTATGACCAAATCCTTATCATTTTGTAATAAACTCCTGCTATCCTCGGATTTAGATGGCCCAGCAGCCATTCTTAGGTGTATCAAAGAGAGATCTGGGTGTCCACTTTTCTCCTGCAGAACGCAAGTTATTACAGCTTTCCCTCAAGTCTTCTATATGCAATAAATATCAGGAACTGGGATATAGAATTCTAACGAGAGGGTATAGAACTTCCCACAGTTTACATCAGATTTATCACAGCGCTCTTGATGTGTGCTGGCAATGCGATTCCTCCCCTGCGGATATGTTACATATTTTCTGGTTCTGCCCGATGCTGTCGACCTTTTGGTCACAGGTGAGGAGTATCTCCCAGAAATTCACGGATCATTCCATCCCCGATGATCCGGCTTTCTTTTTACTTCACTATAATCAGTTTCCTCTTAAGAGTTATAAATGATCAGGTTTTTGCCATTTGATGAATGCTGCCCGTTCATGTGTGCCACTGCTTTGGAAACAGAGGTTGCCTCCTATGCTCAAGCTTTGGTTTTCCAAGGTGTATGATATTAAACATATGGCGGACATTAATAGCTCTCTGAGTTATTTATCTGACAGATTTTCTGCCACCTGGTTCTATTTAATCAATTATATGGATTGGGAGGAATATGTGCAGATCATGAGGTCCTGAATGGTTCTGTTCCCCTGCTTTTTTTTTCTTTCCCTCTCTTCCTAACTTCTTCTACCTTGCTCCTTCTTTTTCTTCCCTCCGCCACCAAGTTTTTCTTTGCTACATGTTGACCTCGGTTTTTTCTTTTTGGCTACATATTAAATATTATGTTTGCCAAATTTGGTGACAGGTTTATCTTCTACACTGCCGATCGGCTTTCAGTGATGGCATATCTGTTGCATTATGTTATATTACATTGACATATGCCTTGAATGATTGTTTCCCATTGTTATACACCTGCGTGAGATATATTTAATGACTGTGTTCTTATGTTCTTATGTTTTCTTGTTTGTTGTTTTTTTCTTTTTGGGGGGGGTTCTACTTTTTTAACCTTTCTTATTTTGTGTATTTGTTGAAAGAATTTCTTACAAATAAAGAATTTTTAAAATTAAATAAAAAATAAATTGAATAAATGCACATTTGTTAATGAAAAATGTGCACATATTATTTTTTTGCGTTGGAACCCGCAAAGGATTGAAACCAGTGGAAGGCAGGTGCAATGCACAGGTTCCTGCAGACTATTCCCTGGTATGGACCTTCAGTTATGGGATTGAAGGAAATAATAAATGGATTATTGATCAATAACACTGGGGAACGAATGTTCTCTTATTCTCTTATTTTCTGTTGCATGAGATTTTTCAACTGATTAAAATTATTTTTTCAACGCTGATTTCAAATTTGAAATTGATTTTCCTCTATATCAGGGGTGCCCATTAGGTCAATTGCGATCTACCAGTCGATCGCAAAGTGAACGCTGGGAGATTGCGATCGGCTCACTGACCTGTGTCTTGACCTCCCACGGTGCTTGTGCGGCTGAATTCGCCAGATGCTGCAGACGGGAAGGGGCAGGACACCTTTCCCTGTGTGCACATTCGTCCACACGTGCACCGTGGGAGGACAGGACACTGCACCTGAGAGGAGACCCAGGAAGCTGCTGCAGTGTAGGTAAGAAAAGACAGCCGGGAGAAGACAGCAGAGAGAGAAGGGACAGCAGAGAGAAGAGACTGCAGAGAGAGAAGAGACCACAGAGAGAGAAGAGACAGCAGAGAGAAGAGACCTACAGAGAGAGAAGAGCCCGCAGAGAGAAGAGAGAGAAGAGACCGCAGAGAGAAGAGAGAGCAGAGAGAGTAGAGACTGCAGAGAGAGTAGAGACCGCAAAAAGAGAAGAGACCACAGAGAGAGAAGAGACAGCAGAGAGAAGAGACCGCACAGAGAGAAGAGACTGCACAGAGAGAAGAGACTGCACAGAGAGAAGAGACCGCAGAGAGAGTAGAGACCGCAGAGAGAGTAGAGACCGCAGAGAGAGAAGAGACCACAGAGGGAGAAGAGACAGCACAGAGAAGAGACCGCACAGAGAGAAGAGACCGCAGAGGGAGGAGACAGCAGAGAGAGAGAGATGGGAGATAGAGAAGAGACAACCATGAGAGAGGGCCAGTTCACACCACAAAGTCTGTGTTCCAGAGTGTTCGACCTCTGGAATGCACTGGAGCGCAAGCCAGCCAGCTCCGTGGGTTGCAGCATTTTTGCAGATCGCACTGGTCCGGAACGCAGGCACTAATGTGCCTGCATTCCGAATGCGGGCGATCTCACTGCGGGCGGGGTGTGTGGCTGCAGTGCCATTGACTTCAATGCACCACCTTGCCCCCTCCTGCCCCTGAACGCAGGGAGCCAGCCGGCTTGTGTTTGAGGCCAAATGCTCTGAAACGCAGACTTTGTGGTGTGAACCGGCGCAGAGAGAGGAGAGTGAGAGAGTCAGTAGTCCCGGTAACTATTTTAATGTGCTTGTTTTCTTGGTGTTTTTTCGCTGGTAGATCTCATTGAGCTCGTCATTTGAAAAGTAGATCTCCAGATGAAAATTTGTGGGCACCCCTACTCTATATGCTCTAGTTTTCACGCAATTTGTTGCATTTTTTTGTTTGATTTTCACACAAAAAAGGACACCCATTGCTATTTACACTAGGGATATCTTGAGAACTAGGCTTACAGCTACCCTAACCTTAGACTAATTAGGCTCATTTTGTTTACAAATATTAATATTCTTTATCTCTTTTGTTAATTTTGGATCATAGAGATCTATCTGATTTACAAAAGAGGAAGATGAATGACAAGGAGAAGGCAGCATGGCTGTCTTTTTTGGCAGTTATACAAAACTTTCTTGGTAACAAAAAGGCAGATAACTATGAGGTTCTCGTTACTAGAATGCTGTTGGCTTTTCGCAATCTTGGGTGCAACAAGCGTATCAAGCTCCATTTCCTGAATAGTCACCTTGATCAATTCCCTGAGAACCTTGGGACTGTTAGTGTTGAACAGGGACAGCGCTTCCATTAAGACCTCATGACGATGAAACAGCGCTATCAGGGGCGATGGGACAAAAATATGATGGCAGACTACTGCTGGAGCATCAAACGAGATTGCCCTAGAGTCTACAAACATCACAGCTAACAAGCGCAAATTCTTGCCTGAATAGGACATATTTCAACTTTGCATCCCTTCCTTATCAGTTGTTCTGAATCACCTATCATCTTTATGTGAAAATATCTGTTAATTTAAAGTAAAAAAGCATTAGTGCATACTCTTATTTGACTATAATGGATAAATGTTTAGGATTTGACAAGTGGAGATACATATTTTACTCCACACAAATTTTGTTTTTGCTTTTTTTCCAAAATTTAAATCATATAGCGATGCACCTACACGTTTTTGTGAATACATAAAGAATATATTTGCCCCTAATTTATGGACTGCTAGACCATAAATTCCTCAGATATACCAAGTCATCATGTGAGAGGGGTCAAAATTTCAACATGCATGCAAATTAGTAAGAATTCAAGAGCAGCTTAAAGCAGATTGATGTAGGAGGTCAAATGCAGGTCAGAAGGACATCAGTTGAAGGTCAAATACACCTATAAATAAACTATGACTCAAACTGATCTAAAATGCAAACGTAATGCACTTTGAAGCACTTTGCAGTTGCCCATCCACACAAGCCCCAAGCCTCTCAACACAGGCTCTTAATCAGGTATTTCTAGTACAGGGATGCTGCTCAGGGCACCAAAGGTTGTTTCTTCAGGCTCCAATTCTGGAAACTCATCCACTACTCATTTCAATATATTTTTTAGGTGTTGGCGCCATATGAACATAAAAATCTAGCTCAAAGAATAGGTACCTGGAAACTGTCCTAAGGGTACATAATTCAAATCAATCCTGCTGGGAGCCTTTAGTGGTTATAAGCAATACTCCCTCAAACCATGTAAAAAAGATGTATTAGAACATGGAAAATAGTCCAAATAGTGCACAAATAGCTGCTGCTTTGCTCCAAATAGTCAGAATAACAGGATTTTATGAATCTGGGTTGTCTGCACAATAAATGACCCCTGCTTTGTTCTCTCCCTGACTGTTTCCATTATGATCATTTGTAACAGTTAGCACAGCTATTGTGTCATTGGACACCACTTATCCCTGAATGGAATTCTGTGAATTATTTCTGTAGGTTTCTAGCTTATGGATATTTATAGCTGAGGTGACTGAAATGCTGACCAGCTACAGTGTAAATCCAAGTGTAAAAGGTGACTCATCTTGCATGACAAAGCCATATTTATTACACTGGTTTTGGCAGTGCAGAATAAATATTGATGGCAGTGTCTAAATGTAGCAAGAGGAATATAGGCAATCAATGAACCTGTGTCACTAAAGATAGCTCTTTCAGGAGAAAGGGGGCTTGCTAAGGTGGATTGTCTGCACATCAAAGAAATTCTGCAGAAGAATCTGGAAATTACTCTACATTGATTGATGGCAGCACGACTAAATGCAACAACTTTGGAAGTGGGACAGCGTTAGAGCAATGAAAGGATCGCCAGTAGGCTTATATAATAGCAAGGTAAAACAACATTCACTTAACTGCCTCCCTCCCCAGCTGCACCTACATTTCTCTCTCATGCCGCTACTTATGGGCATCATAGCAAAAAGAGGAAGCCCTATATTAAGGATTTCTCCCTGCCCAATGTGACAGTGCTGGGTGCTTAAGAATCAACAAAGCTGTGGGAGAAGAGTGAGTCAAATGCTCCTCATACCCAGAAGCATTACCATTTGTTTCTAGCTACCAGAGTGGCGGGGTAAAGAAAGGAAGGTTAGAATGTAGAGCAGGGGAGAATGGCAGTTAAAGTGACATTGAAGGCAAAACTTTTTTTTCAACCCCCCCTCCCCCCCAATGCTAATGTAAGGGCCTACCTTAAATAATACCTCCTTATCCGATCATCTTCTTCTTTCCTGTAGTTTTCGGAAGTTCCTCCAGTGCTGGTGCCAGTCTCCGATCCACTGCTGACTCCTCTGTCTTCCTGGCACTTCCGGTCCCATGGAGTCTGTGTGGGTGCACGCTGCTGCATTCACTTACTTTGCATCTCTCCTCGTCTCCCGGACGAAGATCTGAACTGCGCATGCGCCCGAACCGAGATCCTTTTTTTATGTTTTTGCATATACCTACTGCTTGCTAGCACTAGATATATGCAAATAAAATGAGGGTTAAAATATACTTTAAGTGAACCTGCTGTTGTTCCCTGCAGCGGCAAATCACAGGTTCACTTTAAGTAACCAGCCATGTTCACAGAAACATAATTTTCTAATTACATAATCTGATTTCCAAATCTCAAAAATATTTAACTAAATGTCTTACTGTTATAAAGCTCAGTGACTAATGGTGTTAATGGCCAGAACTTTCACTGTCTGACCCACTTTCCATCTCTTTTTAAATATAATTACTGCAATATAGTTGCTTCAGACCACAGTGCACGTTCTGTGTCTAATTAACTGTAAAATATGTTGGTTGGACCAGGGGAGGACTGGAAACTAGAGATGTACTGATATATCGGCCGCCAAAACATATCGGTCGAAAATGGCACTTTTGGCAAAATCACTTCCTGCTCATTCATGATTGTGGCTATAGTAAACATACTATGTCCTGCAGTTAGGAATGAACAGGAACACTCCGTATAGAGGATTTCTGTTAATTTATAACTGGGGCTGCAGAAAAAGAGATTGAGGACTCTGTGTTCCATAATCTCTTTTTCTATTTTAAAAGGGAGATATTAGAAGTCTGTTTAGACCTCCAATATATATATTTTTTTTAAAGTTAGAATAAAAAAACATTTTCAGTTTCGGCCTAACATATTTTTTCATTTCGGTTTCATTTTGGTTTTGAAATTTTCATTTCGGTGGAAACATTTGGCCTTGGATGCACACACACCAAACTAGCCTTTTCCTCGTAGAAAAATGTTTCTGTGTAGCAAAGTGTGCGATGGTGCATCGTTGACTGGTAGGCATGGTGAAAGGTTGGTGTTCTAAGGCACATGGTGTATTGTAATTCAGTTTTTCGCATCTTATAGCTCTAGCTTCCATGGCGTCTTTCGGCATTTAGCCACATCTCAGACTCTCACAAAGTAACTTGGTGCTGAAATATATCTCTTTGTCCTGCTCTGCCCTTTCCCCCAAGCCCAGTTTTCCCCTGAGTTGGACTCTATCACACTTGCACACTTGTGTGATGACTAACTGTAGAGTAGTCACCAAGTTCTTGAGGTTCCTGGAGAAGCCCACCACTCTCAAAATTTGAATCAGCTCCATCACACACTGAACTGCCTGAACTCAGTACACCTTAACATAAGGTGGGCACTGGGAATGCAAATGTAGGGAGAATGGGGCCAGCTAGATGACAACTATCAAGAAGGGGTGAGCAGGCCCTGGAGGCCAATCAGAGACTGGTGACAACCTAACTGGATGTAGCATACCAGGCCTATATAGCATCTTATATGTTTACAAAGAAAGGGAAATTAACTTGAAATCTGAAGGTTATTGCTAATACAAAATATAATACTCAGAATCCCAATTCTGCCCAACCACCACAGCTTTTACAATGCCCAATAATGGTGTAAGTTGGTGTAAGTCCTTTTTTATGAATTCTTCATAATGAAGAAGCGTTCAAGTGTATCTAAATCCACATATTTAATTTTGGATAGAGTAGGTGGAGGGTTTAAAACTGTCATATTTCTTTTGCAAGCTGTCTCTGATTAGGGAGATTTCCTTTCACTTCCAGTCGTGTAGGCTCAACAGAAAATGAGAGGATATTTTTTCAATATGATGAAAAGTCCCTTCTAGATGATTGCCATTTCAACAAGTGTCCTAATTGGAATACTTCCCCTCTATTATTGTCTATTATTGTTCTGGAGACAATTCAAAATTTTGCCTTTACCCTCACTTTTATTCCTGGTGACATTGGTGACCAGAACATAAAGGGGATTAGTTACTAAGGAGCGGAAGGATATAGCCATAGCTTCGGATAATCCTTCGGCTCACTTCGGCTGCTGGAGCCCTTTGGTTCAGCCAAACCGAAGCGCTGCTGTACGCGCTATTCACAATAGCCGAAGGGAGCCGAACAGCTCAGCCCGAGCCGAATGCATATGCTATTCACTCTCTCCCATTCGCCCCCTATGAGAATAGGGGCGAACGGCAGTGAGTGAACTGCCGGAGGTTCGGCTCAGCTGATCCAGAAGTTTGATCGGCTGAGTCGGACGTGTTCTTTACTTTGGCTTAGCCGAAAATGCTGAGCATGTTCGACTGAACCAAAGAGAGCCGAAGCCAGCCGATGTACGGCTGATTTCAGCTGATGTAGGGCTGAAGTGAATAGCCGAACGGCGTTCGTCTCACTTCACTTCGGCGCGGTTATTCACTCGGCTGCTGAACCCCCTTAGAGTGAATCTTCCTAACAGGGACACAGACAGCAATAAAAACCTGGCAGTGGTTATAATCTCTCACCTCTCTATCCAAATCTAATAAATAAAAGTTTTGGCTTTAGTTGTACTTTAAATGACTGCTAGAAAATCTTGCAGCTGGAGTATTTGACAAAGATGAGAACCCAAAACTAAAATATCCCTTTGGAATTAATTCATTTTTGAGAACTTGCTTGTAGGCATTTTGTGATCAAAAACTAAAACTGTCAGGCCTGAAAAAGGCACATTCTTATGAATAATAGATAAGCATATTCTGCCTTTGCTGTGTGCCCATAGCAACCAATCAGCTTGCAATCTCTGAGCTCAAAGATAGAGCAATCAATGTTATTGGCTGTTGGTACCTTCTCCTGTTTTCTTTTTCCCCAATTCCCATATATCAGTCCCAATATATAGTCACTCCATGAATATTGATAAGCAAAGAAAACCTCATACAAGGAGAGACAGTAATTTACACCATGCCTGTTGTGTGCCGTATCTTCGAAACTGAACAGCAGACAAAGTGAAGACTTAAGCAGACATGAGCTAATGCTTTGCTCGTTGATTCTTAGCGGTGAGGTAACCCGCACATCTCTTATGTCACAGTTTAATTGACTGTTACCAGAATACCTTCTTGTAAAAGCCAATATCTGGATGCAGTTCAACTTGCACTGACTGAGAAACAGCATTCATTTATCCGTATGTATTTTAAAATAAGTTGCATTTCAAAGCTTTGAGTGAAATCAGATTATGGCTTCTTCATATTATATTTATATATATATCACTTAGAGTGGAACTGTGCTGCTGGGGTCCCCCAGTGCTCTTGCTGTAGTGCACAAGCATGCACAGTATACTTACCCACATAGGCGTCACTACAGGGGGGCAAGGGGGGGCAATTGCCCCCCCTACATATTGTTCCTAGAGTCGCCACTGCTTACCCATATTGGCAGGCTTACACCTAGAACAGGGGTAGGCAAATGTCGGCAACTACAAAACCTATTAGGCATTACAAGACTGTGACAGCCACATGCATGGTCCCCATAGTCAGATGCATGATAGGATTTGTAATTTTACATCAGCTAGAGAGCCAGAGTTTTTCTACCGCTGTTCTAGAGTGTCCTCCTCTAGAGATGTGATCCAGACTTACCTGCATCGTTTTTTCAGTGCCTTCCTCTGGTCTTCTTGCGGGTCCGGGGTCTTTCATCTTTAGCCAGTCTTCTTCATTCTACATCTTCCCTACACCTGGCTCTTACTGCCGGCTGTACCTTAGGGTTAGAGTTTCTTCTGCCATAAAACTATACCTGCTAACATTTTTTTTTTAGAATTGGGGCTCCACTTTTAAGTGACCCTGCCACTTTTTAAGGTCCGAACATGCTGAGCATGTGAAGCAAGCCATGTGAAGCAAGCCGATGTACGGCTGATTTCAGCCGATGTACGGCTGAAATCAGCCGTACCAGCCTGAAGTGAATAGCCGAACAGTGTTCGGCTCACTTCACTTGGGGTCGGTTGTTCACTCGGCTTCCCTCGGTAGCTTAGTGAATAGACCCGTAAGTTTACCTTTCAGAACATGTTTTTATGGTTCAGGGTGTAACATGAAACATGATCCCATTGCAAAACCCTCAACCCCTTCCCATCCATTTCAGTCATGCACAACGAAACACCCCATATAATATGAATGCGTGATTAGGGTTTTTTTGTATAAAAAAAAGTTAAAGGAAATCTTTTCTGAGAGAAACATGGAGGCTACTATTGCTGAATTATCACCCTGAACATGCTAGCTGCCTGACTGTCATGCTGCATCCATTGCTACAATACCTTATGTCCAGAAGAAATACACAAACAAAGACTTCTGACTTTACTCTGACTTTTCTGATTCTTCTGCTTGCTTTAGGCCCCTGATATAGATCAGCAACATATGCCATGACTTTTTTAGCAACAGGTTTAATGATACACAAATAAAAAGTACATTTTTAAATAGAGAAGGGAATCATTCAGGATTTGTTTACATGTCTGTCCCATTCAGGAAGTTTTTTTTCACTTCCTGTTTTAGACACACAACAGGAAGAGAGAGGAAATCTCTACAAAAAGTGAAAGGAAATGTCCTCTTAGATAGTTGTCCCTGGAACAGGAGTCCCCTTAGTGGAGAAAAACTTTCACTTTAGGTATACCTTTAGTATACCTTAGACGTAAACAGCTCGATGCCCCCATTATCCTCCTGGGGGGGTAGACATCCTGCATGGTCACAAATTCGGGCCTGCATTGTTTACTATAAATTCAGATTTAAGGCCCCATTCACCTGAACATTTTGTAGTGTGTGTCCTACAACACTGTGATCTAGTTTCACATGTGAGGGATTTTAAGAGGTTGTGTGGTACAGGGTTTCTCAAATAGGGTGGCTTGTGATATGAAGGGGGGCTCCTAGTGTGAGAGGGAGGTTTCTGCTGTAAATGAGCACTCTGTAAGAAAAGGGGGTTTCTGATGCTAAATGGGGGGCTATGATGTGAAAGGGGAACCCCATTTTTTGTGTTTTTGCATGGAGTCCATCCTTAAAATCCATACCTATCTGGTATAAAGGAGGGGCCACTCATCTTGTTACATTTACGTTTTTTACATTATAGAATGGGGTGCCTCAAGATTTAGGGTGGTTTGTGATATGAAAGGGTGCTCCTAGTGTGAGAGGGAGGCTTCTGCTGTAAATTAGCACTCTCTAGTAAAAGGGGGTTTTCTGATGTGAAATGGGGGGCTCTGATGTGAAAGGGAAAGCCCATTTTTTGGTGTTTTTGCATGAAGTCCCTCCTTAAAATCCATACATATCTGGGATAAAGGAGGGGCCACTCATCTTGTTACATTTACGTTTTTTACATTATAGAATGGGGTGCCTCAAGATTTTGCATGCTTTTAAAAAGTAACCTAACCTATATAGAAGATAAATCTATTATATATATTTTCAGGCCAACACTGCTCCAGTAAAAAGTAAAAGACATCCTTTGAAAAGAGACACATTCATAAAAGAGCAGCATCAAACAGTGCTGCTTTGACAAGGGAGAGGCTTCAAACACAATCATTACAAAATCTCAGACCATTTTGAAACACATTTATGTTTAATTCATGGCCTTGGTATATTTTCCTTTGGTTTTTTTCTTTCACCTTTTTTTTTTTTTTTT
>NW_017306302.1:715088-728329 GCF_000935625.1 Nanorana parkeri | reverse complement strand
CACAGGATCCGTCTCCATGTCGTCCCACACCGCCGTCTGTGTGCCTGCAGAGGTGAGAGAAGCAGCTCGTGCAGCCAAGATGGCGCCGGCGCACGTGTCAGCAGGCCGGCCTGGAGTGCCACCGCTCGCTCGGGACCGGGTCGATCGTCTCCTGGTCCGCATCAAGGAGAAGGCAGGAGTCACCGGATCACCCGACAGTACTGGGTGAGTATTTCGGCCGGTTTGTCAGCTAGCTAAGGGTCAGGATGTAGCACGGATGTCGGGAGCTGCAGTGAGACACGTCTGCTCAGTCTCACATCCCGGCCACGCCCCTTCTTTCACCTTTTTGATGTAAATCTCTTTGTTAATGTTGAAATTGTAAACAGGGATTAGGACATTACCACCAGCAATGTTTTATATAATTAGGTAAGAGCTGTCAGGTCATTTTCACCAACCAACAAAATGGTCATCTTTATTAGTTTGTATTTTGTCACCAGGCCACCAATCAGATTTAGAATTTTCATTTTCTCCTAAGGTTTGAGGTTGATTGGTTGCAATTGGTCAACAAAGTTGACCAGTTCTTTTTGAGAAGTGAGATGCGTGTGTAAAAGGAAACAGGAAGAAAAATGTAATTGTAATAGTGGATAGGGCTGAGGAGCAGAGAGGACACGGACACAACAGGCTCCACACAAAATGTTAAATGTCCGTAATCCAAACAGAGAAATGTCCTAGCAGAAACTCTACCACTTCATGCAAGTAATACTGATTCTTAAAGTAGAACTATAGCCGCCCATTAAAAAATATATGTGTGCTGCATATCCAACAAACACCAGCTGATCCTGCCAGTGAGTTCACCTAATGCAGATTTTTGTAATGGTTTGACAACAATGCTGCACTGCTGCTGAATTCAGAGCAGAGTTGCCACTCTAATGTAGACTGTGCCTACTTGCATTACACTTGGATGAAAAAAAGTTGCAGGGGACATAGGTATAAGTATTGTCACTGCTGATTCATAAGCCTGTAGTCTGTAGGGTTACCTGACCACACCTAGTCCTGTACACTGCTTTCTGAACTGACAGCACTAAAACTCTCCCACTGTGAGCTGCAGAGCTGCAGTGTCTAGGAGGGGGAGTGTGTGAGACACAGATGAAGGAACATTTGGCTCGGTCAAGTAAAGGAAGTTCGTTCTTTACTTTATGAGGCTAGTCTGTCACATTGTAACTGGATTTAAAACTTCTTTAGACTGTCCTACAGGAGCCCTTAGTTGTACTTAAAGTCAATGTCTAAAACTTGCAGGCATAGCTGCAGGAGCCCCTCCCCCGACTCTCTCATGTAGTTATTCACATACACAGTCAAAGGACATTGTCTATATGAAGCCTTTTTTCCTGGGATCCAGCTGGCCATTTTAAACCTCTTATTAGTGTACTGCACCTTACTGGGTTCAGGGAGTCAAGGCATTACGCCGACATGTGGGAGAGTTGATTTAATCTATTTAATTAGATTCTTTTGTCTTGTCTGGCACTTTGGGTGTCTCTGTGGCAGAATAATACAAAGATAGGTGAAAAAGAAAGAATTACTTAGTGTTGATTGAATCACTCTCTCTGGTCTGAATTTTTTAGTGGTTGAGTGACAGGGTATTGCAGAACAGGTGGGAGGGTAGATTGAATTAGATTTGATTGAGTTCATTCATCCAGACTGGTCATTGAATGCCTCCTTGACACTAATTTTTCTAAAAGTATGATCTATTAAATTGTATTTTTGTCGCTGTTATTGTTTTTGTTTTTTTTTACCATAGTGGGAAACAATGGCCAAAAACAGACCATGTGACTGATGTGAGACCTTGAAGGGACTGAAAGAGACACCTAGTCCTAGCACGGTGGGGTCCACTGAAAGGGTAGATTTTTGGCTATTTCCTGGAGTTCAGCTCTAAAGTTATTTGTTGGTTTTAATGCCGGATAAAGTTACAATTAATAAAACATCCATAAAGGGCCAAGGCCAATTATGTCCAAAATCTGGAGTCTCTATTCTAATTATTTTACTGTTATTTGAGGTTTTGTAGGGGCTAGATGCAATACCATACAGCATGGGTAGGCAACCTTTGGCTTGCCAGCTGCGGTGAAACTACAAATCCCATTAGGCATTGTATAACTCTGACAGCCAAAGACGTAACTCCCAGAGACAGATGTATGATGGGATTTGTTGTTTCTCCACAACTAGAGGGCCAGAGTTTGCCTACCCTTGCCACTGAGAATACAGCGGAAGGTTCTGCAACAAAAGGTGCACGAAAACACCCACAACCTACTGGAGGGGAGAAACAAAGTTGGGAATTTTGGAAGTAAACTCTCATTGTTAGAGATTTTGAAACATACAGTATAAGAATTCTGCGGCCAGGGCTGTCTGGACACCTCTGCCATGGGCTCTCAATACAACAGCATCCACTTATTACTACAATACCACCCTCTAAAACATATATGGCTATGTGTCTATTAGAAAGACTTCCTCCCACTTCCTATATGATTACAGTACAGGAAATGAGAGGAAATTTCGGGCACGCAGAAATGTTGACCCTTCCCCTTAAGTAATAATAAGCTATAGCAATCAGTCAGTCTTTTATAAGTTCAGATTAGTCGCTGTAAAAACGGTTGAGCTGATTGTTATTCTCGAGTAATACTATTTGTGCATTGCTCTTTGCCTTGTGAAATACGCTGTTTGTATTCCTCATTTATTCAGCTGTGTTCCATTTCTATTTTTTTTTTTGCACATATCTCGAGTCAGCAGAATTGTTTGTTTTAATGTCAGTGGAGCAATTTGAATTAGATGGTGCTTTTGCCAAAAATCATATTACAGATTGCTCTACTGTACAAAAATAGTACTTAAGCAGATATTCTTTATTTTCATGGCTAATTAAGTTGCTATTTTCTATGATTTAATGCAGCTTACGAGAAAATCTCAGTTCAATCAATTCCTTTTTAGCATAAATTACTGTGAATTATGTTGATTTTTTGTCCCTTCTCGATGTGCAGAAAATACATCGAAACCAAACTTTTCCGAAACGTGTTAACTGGGATTTTGTTCTTTTTGCTGAGGCAGTATAATGGGACATCATCTAATAGCTCTTTGATAATTCTGGCACTGGCTGTGAATCAGTGCATTGTCTTTGGTCATTTATTTCTTGTTTGAATTTACTATTTTGAAAAGAAAACAATATTGAATATCCCTTCTGAGTAGCAGCTTTTGCTGTTTTTTTGTGCTTTCAGGTTATTTCAGTCATCTCCATCAATGTTTGCAGAACATGTTGCATGCGGCTGGGCTCTAAGATGTAGGAGAGGCTGGGAAAGTAGAGAGGTGGGCGGGGATGTGGGCGGGACATTACAGTGGACATGAGGAGCTCAGAGGGAGAAGTGAAAAAAACAGTGTACTAGGTTCTAAACAAAGTGCTTCTTCATGTGTGACAACAATGGGGGATATTAGGAAGGCAGAATTAAATGTGTGACAAAGGCATACAGGAAATGTATGTGAATGTGGTTCTCAGCATCTGTCACGTATGAGCCTGAAGTGGCGAGTATGGCCTCCCCTTGCAACACTCATCTGACCACCAATGGAGATGAGACAGCAGATCTACAGGCACGAGTGCCTGTAGCTGATGTTGATGCTGATCACACTGGAGAAGATGACGCAGACATCTGAGTAATGGGGGTGGCCAGAGAGTCTGACTATCAGAAGAGGAAGTTGACAGGCGATCAGTCAGCACTGGTGTGAGAAGCAGAAGCAAAGTCAGGGACAAGCCAGGCAGGTATCTTGCGGGCAGCAATCAGTAGGAAAAGTGAAGTTAGGAGCAGGCTGGGTTGATAACTTGCAAGCAGAGAGGTACCGAATTGGGAGGCAGAATAGTGCTCAGTAGACAAGCTGAGGTCATGAAGGCAGGCAGCAAACAGCAGGGAGTCAAGCCGAGTCAAAAGCAGGTTTTCAGGAACAGGATCAGGACCTTATTTTTGAGGACTCAGTGGGCATAGAAATGTAAAGATACAAAATGAAAGATGTTAAAAATGGCATCCTGAAGCAAATATGACATTTTTGTTTTATGACTTTAGTGTCGCTTTAACTCATTACATAATAGATAAAATACCTATAGGGTTACACAATTCTTTTTAGGAAAATACTCATGATAAAAAACAAAGTGAGTGCGTGCCATCACTTCAGTTACAAACATTCTGTCTGGGATATCACTATCACACTGGACAACATTCAGTAAGCTAATAGCTATGCTTATATGTAAATCAACTATGTATTTAACTGTGTATTGTATTTTTTATACCTGTCTGGATTTCAGCTTTAATGAACTTAAAGGAGAACTATGAGGTGAGTGATTTCCACTCATCCTCATAGTTAAAGCCGACCTGAGACAAAGAAGCTGTCACAGGTCGGCTCTATTGATCGGGAAGTGAGCGAACACATACCGTCACTCGCTCATTTTCCGATCATCTCCCTGCAGTGAACAGTGACTGTCAGTCTCAGCTCCCCGAAGGGATTCCCCCCTCCCCTGTCCGTTCCTCCAGCGCTGAGTGGAGGAACGGACAGGGGAGGGGGTGGGTACAGCTGGCTCTGTCTCTAAATTGGCAGAGCCAGCTGTCACTCACGCAGTAGTTTTGTAAGTATTTACTTATGCAGTGGTAGACCCTTAGAACTTTAACCCAATAAAAGTATATCTGGAACCAAAACGTTTTTTAGGTGTAGATAAAATATGGATGAGTTAGTTCCTTTAGCGCCCGTTCCCACCAGACACAGTGCGTTCCAGCCCGATTCTGGTCGGAACACACTGGATCGCATTGCGGACGGCTCAATATGTTGTGGGGCGGGAGGGGGCCATTGAAGTAAATGGCACAGTAGCCACGCCCTCTGGCCGCAATGCAATCAGCCGCACGGGAACGCGTGGCACATCAATGCTTGTGTTCCGGTCCAGTCAGAAAAAATTTTGCATTGATGGACTACAATCTCACATTCAGTTTACTCATTTGTTTTGAAATTGTAGTCCATCACGGGAGTGAGCTTGGAGCGGTGACTACTTTACACACGAAGGCACCATGGGGAACAAAAGTAGCCACCCTCCAGAAGGAAGAAAAACCAATTCAGAGATGATTTGAGGATCTACAGCCGAGTGACACACAAATAAGATACATTTTTGTTAATAGTTAAAGTGACATTAAACCCTCAGATTTTTTAACATAAAACAATACTGTAATGTGTGCCTTACTGTAATCCATGGTTGTTTCCCTTCTCTTTGCTGCTCTTCCTTTTAAATCTGTATCTGTTCTCATGCTCTGCAGAACTTCTGTTTTGCAGCAGACTGCCTTGTCTCAGGGATGGATACATGGTGTCTGTGTATAGGTTTTGTATAGGCTTGTAACCTGTGCCAGCACTACAGGAAGAGGCCCTGAGATGAAAAGGGAAGTTCTGCCCAGCATGAGAAGACATGAGGATTTAAAAGGAAGAGCAGCAAAGAGAAGGGAAGCAACCATGGATTACAGTAAGGCACACATTACAGTATTGGTTTACGTTAAAAAAAATCTAAGAGTTTAATGTCACTTTAAGGTACTTGAGTACATTTTAAGGTTTAACTCCTGAGTTTTAATGAACTTAAGGAAATCAAACATATATGTTCATAACATAACATACATGTCTCAAACTTATACAGGTATATACAAATACTCTGTATTTGTTATTTATAACACCTTTTTTCACAAGTTATGTCATTTTTTATTCAGTGGTAGACCCTTAGAACTTTAACCCAATAAAACTTAAAGGATATCTAAAGCCAAATCTTTTTTTTAAGGTTTAGACAACATATGGAAGAGTTAGTCTGTTACTGTTGTGTAATAGAGATTCACCTTCTTTATTGGTCCTGTGACCATGGTTTCCAGTACAGAAAGTGATGGGAAATCAAAAAGGAACAGTATTAGAGGGGAAATCTATAGGAGACACCTATTGTGGTGACAACAATCTAAGAGGGAATCTCCCCCTGAAATCATATTACTATTAACGAAAAATTTCCCCAAATGAAGGAAATTCCACTCTTATCCCTATCTCCGTTGGGAGAGTTCCCATCTTCATCTTTTTCAGGTGACAACTGTAGAATTGTAGGCTATTTATCACTTTATGGACAAGTGACAATGGCCAGGACAAATTCCCATCTCTGGGCAATATTACCCCTCCTTCCCCTGGCTCCTACATAAATTAAAGAAAAAAAATGTTTTCAAAACCATTGTTACATGATCCTCCATTATGCCTCTTCTGGGAGTGTAGACTGGTGATCCACCGCTGCATTCCAGGCCTGCTGCCTACCATTTTATTGTTGCCCCTTGTGATGTCATCCTGCCACCACTGTAGTGTAATTCTCAGGACCTTGCAAGGACCCTGCAAATGGACAGTCAATGAAAATGTCTACCTCACCAGGCAACAACATATGTATTCTGCAGTCCGGAATACATTTTAACTCTTTTCCACACTATCCAAAACAAACAAAAAAATCTGGTTGATATTAGATTTTTAAATGCAAGTGCATCATGCATGTGTAAAAAACTCAGTAAATTGTCGTAATCCAAACAGAAGGAGGATTGCAGTGCCAATGCCAACCTATGTTAAAACTTCCCTTGCACCGATCCATTCCACTAAATGCTTATTTTTACACCAAGTGACAGGGAGAGTGTAGCGCCAAGCAATGCCTTTTGGAACCTGAGTGTATGAACCCTTTAAGTAGAAAACCTCTTTCATTTTTATTGATTTTTATATATTTCACTGGTGTTCAGGATGTGCTAAAGCTCACTTGTGCAGTAATCTGTGCTTTTTTAATGGATTTGCATCTCTTCACAGTATGGATTTACCTTTAGTATGGATTACCAGCAATCCAGTAACAATTAAGTAGACAATAAAATACAGTTTGGACTGCTATGGTTTATCTGTTACAGCAGAATTACTGCTGCTAGCAGACAGCAATTAAAGTTAAATCTCCTTAAATAGATTTGGTTAGGACCGGCAGGTTGGAATCCGTGGGATATAGTACATATTCTGACAAGCTTCCCAACACAGTGATTAAAGGGATAATTACATTGGCAAAACAAAGCCCCGTATATACACAGTCACTTAATGTATGCAGAGGCCAAATCCCATCGCCGTTCAGAGAATAGATGTATTATGCAAAAGTAAATAAGATTATATGTTATATTCATTCACATTTAACTTTAACAGCTAGGTATATTATCATACATCCCTTTGTCTCCCCAATCTCTTCTTGTTTGTGCTCCAATATTCTTCTTAATATTATTAATAATAATAATAATATTTAATATTGCAATTATTATTTTTCCTTTTTTTAACTGCTGCTCAAATTCCATGTCCTTTGGACCCCATTGAAATTAATTATGTCACTTTCAGAATTTTTCTGTTTAGTTTGGAGAAAGCACGAAATTGTTAGATCCTATGTCAGGTTTTTATTGCTGTCTGTATCACAGTTGGAAAGATTCACCCTCTCTGTTTGTCCTGTTGACCACCAAATCTTCATTCATCACCATAACAGCAACAGAAGTGAAATCTTGCAATGCGAACACAAGTTCTGGTGACAACTGTTTAAGAAGGGATTACCTCGTACTTCCTGGTGTATCTCTGAGACAAATGAAGGTAACACCCCATCCCCCCTCCTCAAAAAAAAGAATGAAAGGTGTTTTAATTAGTCTTAGTTTATCTAAAACAAAACAAAACATTGGATTCACATATAACCTTTAAAGCTGTTCAGAACATAAATGACAGTAAAAACTATTCTGTGGATATGTTTGCCGATTTGTAAAAGATTTTCACCAAATTCTTTACCAAAATGTTGCCAAGAATTTACACCACCCTTATGCTGTCATAGCCTACTACACAGTATCAGGAAAGGGACCCTCCTTTCCCTTATTTCTTGCACTTTTTCAATTAAGTGTCTCCTTCCTGTGCTATGTATCTTCCACAGTGTCTCTAATCACATTAAAATTTCCATTTTTGATTCAAAGCCTTTCTGTATGCAAAAGATAGCAAAGAGCCTTCCATGGATGGGTCAGTATTTTTTTTTTTCATTACAAAGAGAAAAAAAAACAAATTGGGTCCCCAGATCACCGTGTTATTAACAAAATTGAATAAGGCGAACTTGTATACAAAAGAGTGATTTCCCCAAAATAATTAGCTCATTGATTGTAAGGAAAAACTTGCTTAAAGAAAAAAACATTTTGTTTCTCTATTTAGAGGGTGTGAGGGGACACTGGTGTGAAAGGAGGGAGCTTCTGATGTGGAGAGAGGACTCTGATGTGAAAGAGGGCTCCTGATGTGAAGGGGGCCACCGATGTGAAGGGAAGACTTTGATATGAAAGGGGGACTCTGGTGTAAAGGGGCACTTCTGATGTGAAAGGCAGGCTGTTTTTTGCTTGGGGTACCCCCTTAGAATACATACCAGACCCCTATCAAGGGTAAGGGTCTAGTATGGATAAGGGGGGCACACATCGTTTTTTACATTTTACTATGTTGTATTACATTTTTTACATTTTAGACTGGGGTGCCTTGAGATTTTTCATACTTAAAGAGGCTGCTGTGACTGGACAATGGCGTAAATAAACGTTCACATTCAAGAAGAAGATTGCACTGCAAGGTCCACTTTAAGCAACAGAGTGGCTTTAATTTCCCCCTACTCATTGACTCCAATGCATTTCACCAATATGAGGAAAATTCTACAAAATCTCCAGATTTTTATTGTACTTTTGTGAAAAGTAAAACTCTTAAACTGGCCATACACCTGTACATCATCTGCAAATTTTCTATGGTCAGAGGAAAAAAATGCAACAGATTCCTCCATCTACGCTAAATTGTGCAGATGGAGGATTCTCCCACTGGGCCACGCTTCCGTATCTTGCTAGTCGGCCCCGCTGGCTGTCAAAATACCTGAACAATGCCTGCATCCAATCAGATTGTTCAGGTATTTTGACAGCCAGCGGAACAGACTATCAAGATACTTAACCTTGGCCCAGTGGGTGATTCCTCCATCCACACAGTTTAGCGTAGATGGAGGAATCTGTTGCACGTTTTCCATGTGACCATAGACAAGCTGCAGATAATCTATAGGTGTATGGCCGGCTTTAGTTTCACTGACATTCAACTGGAGTGCCTTAATTAACCTCTTGCCTTCCGATTTTTTTTAAATTTCGGTAATTTTTCCTTAATATAGTAAAAAAATAAAACCCCCAGTGGTGAATAAATACCACCAAAAGAAAGCTCTATCTGTCCCCAAAAAAGGGTATAAAATTCATTTCAGTACAGAGCTGCATGACGGAATAAATGTCAGTCAAAGTACCGCATCGCTGAATACTGAAAAATGGCCTGGATGGGAAGGGGGTTTAACACCGCGGATGTCAACTGGTTAAAGCCCTTAGCAGGAGGGATGCACTGCCTATATGCATTTTAAGGCTTAGTTTCCAATTCTGACTCGAAAGGTGCCCATACACTGCACGATTATCTTACGAGAAACGCGAGAAATCCAGCGATCGTACGATAATCGTGCAGTGTATGGAAGGCGTGCGACCGTTTCTACTGTACGGTCGCACGGCTTTTGTATTTCGAGCATGTTGGAAAACCAGCCGAGAAACGTATGATTTTCGGCTGGTTTTTAGCATGATCAAGAGATAACTGCCGAACGGGCCGGTGTGCGCACGCGCACGCTGCCCGTTCAGCATTGCAGTCATCGGAAGCCCGCCCCCCCAGGGGGCCCGGCTTGCGATGATCGCAAGTACAATCTGCCTGTCCAAGATGGGCAGATCGTAAGTTTTTTTAATTACTTCACAACCCTCGCAAGACAAAAGTCTTGCGAGGGTTGCAAAGTGTATGGCCACCTTAATGTACCTCAAGTTATAAATATAGGGATTTGGCCCCTTCATTGTAATACTGATTTTGTTAAAATATGATCATGGTAGGCATCTTTAATAAGAAAGTGAACAAAGTGGCAGGTCAGAAACTCAAAGCAACAAACACCATTCATCTTTCACTTAATTGACTTGATTAGTTTTGATTCAATTGGCTGCTACACATCGCACGGTTTCATTGCTCTTTGCAATGCCTGATTAAACATGCTTGTGTGTGTTTTAGGAATGGTCATGCTGTCATGCACAGTGGCTTCTGGTCATTGATGTAAGAATAATTTGATCCATTGTTCAGTATATGTTGATTACAGCTACCCCAGCTATTATAATTTCAAACAAATCGGTTTCTGGAATACCTCACAGTATATAAACCAGGAATAAATGAAGATGCATCAAAAACAATTTTTTTTTTAAATTAAGTCATATTCTCCTCCATTTTGTAATCCTTGTTACATCTCAGTGATGCTGATCTCCTGCCACCTTTCTGCTGCCTCTTCCTGTCTATATACACTCCAGCCATGACTGCCTGGCAGTCATGGCTCTCATCTCAGGTGTTCTGATGGTAACCACAATGGACCATGACTGTGTAAGGTATGTTGAAACCTCCACGTAAAGTCTTCATCAGAGCCCATGGGACAGTGCAAAAATAAAGGAGACTATTGTTATACAGGGACAGAGTTGTCCCCCTTTAACAGGAAGTGCCTAAAAAGGACCTTTATGGCAAGCTCAGCAGGTTTTTTTTTAATAAGACAAAAAATGAGAATCATATTTACATTAACATTATTATGTCAAAGCTTATATGATATTATAGTGATTCGGTTTGTATGTACTTTGAGCCTCCATTAAACTACTATGTAATAGGAATATTATAGAGGACTTAGAGCAAAAGCAGTTATGTCTACACTGAATTTACATAGCATTCTGCATTTTTTTGTCCACTGTCTTTAATTTAATGGAGACTCCACAGCTACTTTAGTGTACAAATGTTGGCTATATGCAGTGGTGTAACAACCACCATAGCGACCCAGGCGGCCCCTATGGGGCCCCGGGGGAAAAGGGGGGCCCAGCCAGGACATCCCCCTGATGCCGTGCGGGCCGCCTGGGTCGCTATGGCATTTCAGGCTGCTGGCTGTCACTGGCGACTGTGAGGAGAAACACGCAGCCATTCACATGTGCAGCGGCGTGTACCTCCTCACAGCTGCTGAGTCGATGACATCCAGCAGCTTCGGGGGAGGTGGCTGGGCCCGTCGTCGGCAGCGATGGAGGAGGTAGGGCCCAACGATCGAGGAAGCATTGTCTTAACGATGGGGAGGAGGGCCCGGCAATCGAGGTGGGGCCCAGTGACGGAGGAGGCGGGGCCCGCAAGCGATCGTGGAGGAGTAGGAGGCGGACAGAGGATCGGCCAGACAGGTAAGAGGGCTTGACCGCACACCTGAGACCCTGCAGAGCTCACCATAGAGTCTATGGTGGGCTCTGCAGGGTCACCCTCAGGTGGGCTGTTTGGGTTATCAGGTGGACTTATCTAGAAATCACAGGGCCCCATAAAAGATTTTGCTATGGGGCTCTGTGATTTCTAGTTACGCTCCTTGCTATATGGGTATGAGTTTCAGTCTGCAAAAATACCATCTGAAATAAACATCAGCATAAACAAGACGATATTCTTGAACCTGTACAAAGATACCAACTATTATATCAGCAGTCACAGCTGCAGAGAGAAAAGCATCAGAGCTATGAAGACTCTGGTGAAAGGACTTGCAGCAGTGAAACATTCTTATGGATGATCTCAGAAGCATTAGCAATCAATTAGCTGTGTTGAATAGAAACTGAAGCATATTATTTCTGCAGCAAACAGAATTCAGCCCCATATCATCAGCAATCTTTCAGCAGCAGAGATCACTCTGGGGAAAGTGTTGATGTCATGTCGGACAGTGTGTTGATAGCACAACCATCTGCAGTTCTGCTCAAGTAAAGTGCACACCAAGAGCAGGACCCCATTGTAAATATACATTTTTAATCTCTGGTTTGCTTGCTCAGCTGGAGAAAAAAAGGGGGTTTTAATGGAGACCTTTACTTTGAAAATATTTAGGCTGCCATTCAGAGGGGGACACAAAACCTTTGCCCTTGGGGGCACAAGCGTCACCAGCTATGGGACAGATTACAAATGATAGAAAGTGTACCATGTAAAATGTGTCATGGTGCCGCATTGATTGAAAGGCATGGAGGAACATGGGTGTTCCTAAAGAACATAGCTTACTGTAACACACGTTCACATCTTCCAGTTTCAGCTTTCTTTCTTGGTCACATGACATTAAAATCTAAGAGGGCTATTCACTAAAGGGTGAAGAGTTTGGAGAAGGCAGGAGAAGTAAACAATCTAGGACAAAATAGCTGATTTGGAAAAATTCTTGTATTCAGCTCACTTTCCAGTTCAGCTATGTTGTCCTAGATCAGGGGCGCCCACAATTGTGGTGCGATTGATTTCAATACAACCCCACACCCCCTCCCGCCCCTGAACGCAGGGAGTTGGCCGGCTTACATTCCTGTGCGTCCTAGAGGCCCCGGTGTCCTGTCCTGCCCCTTTCCTTCTGCAGTGTCTGACACATTCAGCCGGCAGCCAGACGAGCACCAAGGGAGCATAGCCGTACAAAGCTCCTTTTGCGCCCGAGGCAAGAAAAAAACAATGATAGAGGATTGGTACATATCACTGATATGTACCGATCCTCTGCCGCTCGGCCACGCACACGGGCTCAGCTTATCTTCTGGATTCCCCCTGCTTTCCCAGACAGAGGCAGCGGGGGATCCGAGGAGAAGTGAAAGAAGCACTTCAGCCGCAGGGGGGCAGAGTACGGAGCCGCTGTCACAGAACAGAACCGAGCGGTGAGAGGCGCCGACTGTCAGAACCTGGCCGAGCGTCTCTCTCTCTCCTGTGAAAGCGGCTCTGTCCTACGCCCCCCCTGCCGCCTCCAGGTGCAGCGGTTCCTTCACTTCTTCTCGGATCCCCGCTGCATACAGATGGGGAGAGCAGCGGGGGTCCAGAGAAGCCCCACAGGCAGGAGGAGATGACATCACAATCTACCAGGGATTGCTACGCGATCGACTGGTAGATCGCGATCGACCTTATGGCCACCCCTGTCCTAGATTGTTCACTTCTCCAAACTCTTCACCCTTTTGTGAATTACCCTGTTAATCTACAAAAGAAACCAGTACTAGAAGGTTTTCCTCTTCCGTAGGCTTTGATCACAGGTCTGAACAGGGAGCAGGGAGCAGCTAACTATATCATATATGTATCACTGACTAGAACACAGTAGACTGCACTTGAAAGCCCCCCCCCCG
>NW_017306302.1:678345-714915 GCF_000935625.1 Nanorana parkeri | reverse complement strand
TAGGATTGATATATTTACTTTGTAATTGCTAGCACTTGTTGTAGAGTGTAATTGAAAGCTTGTGTTTATACTGAAGCAAAATAAAAAAAAACAGCAGAAGAAGGTGTGCTCAGTGTTACTAGCGAAGTGGATATTGGGGTGCATGGGAATCCTCCCCACTAAAAACTCCCGGAGTACAGAAAGAGTTGATTGCAAGCACCTGAAGAATCGATATTGTTGCCCGAGAAGCTGTTATATACTGTATGTGCAGAGTGAGTGAGGTTTAGAAATTCTTTCATATAGTTATTGCTGTCTGGTTCACCAGTGGTAGAAGTTTGCCTAATTTTGCCTACAAGAGTAAGCCTGACCACTGCCAGGTTTCCCCTACAACTTAAGGCACTGACAAATGTTGTATAATACTGTTTACTACCTTCAGTTGCTCTGGGCTCCCATAGGTGACCAGTACCCAGTGCCAGATTTATACAGGGGCAAAAGGAGCCCCCTGCCAGAAGGGCCCCCCTCTATACAAAAATATAATAATTAAAAAATTAGTTTCTTACATTAAAATATATCTGGACAAGCAATAGTTTGCCTGCAATTATTTCTAAAAGTTTTTGCACTGCCTATGCGGGGATCACTTTAGTAGTGGCCTTAACAGAAGTTTATATGCATGCATTTATTTCAGAAGTATAACTCATTTAACCTTTCTATGTATTTATAACTCATCAATTCCAATTGCATGCAATAAATTGTGATTTGCTGTGTATTTTAATTCCAATGTATGAGTGGCCCACTAAATCTGAGGTGCCCTGGGACCACCAGGGTCTTAAACTGGCCCTGCCAGCCCCTGACCATCTCTGTTGCGGCAGGTCACATGGTCTCTGCCAAGGGTGGGGATCTGTGTTTCCAGTAGGGTCATTGAATGAATAGCTCTACATTGCAGCTATCCAATACAACCTAGTGCAGGAACTGTCCAGGATGTGATTGGACATTAGATTGGTAGCACAATAATTAGGTCATCCCTCTGCTCTTCCCTCATGTAAGCAAGCTCAGTATAGACAGACACCACTGTGCTAACCAATATATCCTTGATCATTACAGGTGCTGGCCTTCCCTCTCCTATCTGAGTGCTACACTACAAGGGATTACAGGAGGATGATACCAATATATATTTTATGTAAGAATACATTAAATGATGTATGGATTAAATATGTATTTTTATATCTCTTCAGAGTTCAGTTTTAATCAGTTAGTACTCAGCACATACATGCCAGCTCACAATAAATTAATGACTTGCAGAATACATTCTGATTCCTGATCTTACCAAACCTCTGTTGGAAATTTATGCTGAACTGTAAGGTAAGTAATGAAGGCTTTCTGCCCTGCTTGTCATGTCAGTTATGTGGTTGGAAGGAGCAGTCGTTGGTTGTAGAATAAGGTAGAGTAATGCTTTTCACTTTAAAACCATGTAAAATACAAAGGCAGGGAGTCTGAAACACACAAGTAATGGGTTTTTAATGTATGATAGTGAAGATCTGGATTTGTATGCTAACTTATGATTATGCAAGAGACACCTAAAGTTAAATTGTTTCTCATTTTTGTTGATCATAATGGACAATTAGTGGTTATTTCAAATTTTATTGAATTATAAATGATTTGACAGACAGAAGTATGAAGTGTTTTAGAAAGGAGATCACTACTATACACATAAATGAATTACACAAAGAGAGAGAAATCTCCATTAAACATCAGCAAGGCTGTGTACATTTACTGAAGTCTCTGCAGCTGATGTTCATTATTAAGGGGATATGGCAGTGAAAGCCGGGGATGTCCCTTCCAAGGGACAGTTGGGAACCCTAGAGTACTTGCAGTATTCTATAGCAGTGGTGGCAATCATCGGTCATTCATCTTTGCACAAGCTAGTGTGTGTACAAGACACTTTCATCTATATGCAGTGTCAAGTGCTCCAATGCTCTTGGTCATGAACGTAATGATGAGTGATATGTTGAACAAACATGTCCCTAGAGAACTCACAGTGAAGTTGCTTCGTCAGACCTTCTTCTTCTGTCTGCTTCTCCATGACGCCTTTCACTCCATTGTCTTCTCCTCTTCCACAACATCCCCCACAGAGCATTGTAGACCTAAATCTGACAATCTGTGCAATGTGATGGATTACAGCACATGTATACTGCAGTGCGTTTTATGAGAGTTTGTTTGAGCACTATTCAAAATGAATGACAAAGCAACGCACTGCTCTGCAGTACACATTTTGCTGTGTGTTTGCAGTAGCACACTATTTGCAATGTGTTCACAATGTGTTAATGCATTCACAGGTGTGAACAGGCCCTAAAGGGTGCCACCCAATCATTGACAAGATTTTATGATTAAATGTGCTGACAAACTGTCCTAACAATGTTAATCTTTGTTGAATAATAATTTATTGCTGCACTTTCGTATTATGGTATAAATGCTTCTGATAAAATGTATGTATTAGGCAATCTACTGATAAGCAGAATGTGTCAATAAACATTCCTACTATTCCACTGTAAGGTGCCATCCTAGACAGATCCACTGCTGAGTCAGTTTAGAATGGATACTTACAAAGGGTATACATGGGAAGAATTTCGGCCAGTTCCCGCTGTCTGCACCCTTCCGCCTGGCCGAATGGAGTTATTAAGGGTGGCTGCCTATAAACGGACCTGCATATGCCTATATCCGTCAACATCCAATCAGGTCAGTAAAAGCGGACCTAGACGCTCTACCCATGTCTAACCATGAAGACCCTTTTATCACTTTAGGCAAGTAAGGATAATGTAGGGATGTTAGGCACTGGTGCAGGATATAAAATAAACGTTCAATTAAAAAAAGGCTGAGTGTACCAGTTGAAGGACTAGACTTAGGTTATTCAGCGCCATGTGCAAAACTTTGGAATGGTTCCTCCTTCTCAAGTAAAAACAGCAGATGTAAATCACTTTGTGTGTAACCACCAATGTATTGTGGTGGTGTATGTTGAAAAAAGGCTGAGTGTACCAGTTTTAGGACTTGACTTAGGTTATTCAGCGCCATGTGCAAAACTTTGGTATGGTTCCTCCTTCTCAAGTGAAAACAGCAGATCTAACTCACTTTGTGTGTAACCACCAATGTTGGCACCAAGGGAATCAGCCAAAACGGCATGGAACCCTTCCTGACTTCCAAGGTGATTATTTTATTTTTACACTATTTCCACATTCCTATTATGCACAGTGCACGCAGTGCGCACCCATGTTAAGTTATAATGAATTGTAATATGTGAAAAGAGTAAAACATCCAAAGGTTGGTGCCTTGAAAGGTTGCTGCTCCATGCAATCCTTAGCTGAGACAAGCATGTAAAATGATTCTGTCTACCGATGTATCACAGTGCTCCCACGCAGGTCGGCTAGCATTTAAAACTATTCTGTCCACCATTATCTATATACACAGTGCATAAAAGGTAGGAAGGAAACTCACCTCTGTGAGGTTATAACAAGTAATTAGCCATTCCTCCAGCAAAGGAAATCTAATTAAAAACAGTTTCTCACATTTTAATAAATAAAGAGAGGTCTCTGTTGCATAGAATACAGGAAGCAATAATTCTTTAACAGCATGATTCTTAACAGATAGAATGGAGAATAGAATTGTGGTTTAGGTGGGGAACAGGATCAGATTTACTTATACATGGACTTTTATGTGCAAAGCTTCAGGGCCAGTTAGGGGCAGTTCACACCTAAGCGTCACGTTAATGGCACAATATTGTGAGATTGAAGCATGCTATAGTAAAATGCACCTAGCGTACACTACCATGCCGCAAGTGCATTGTGTTGCCCTGCATTTGAATGGCACCCCAATGCACCTCCCCTTCCTCTACAGTGTAATGTAGCGCAACATGTGGCACCACAATGCCGTGCATTGCATTGTGGTGTGGTGGAAAAAATAGTGCATTCCTAGTTTCAGCAGAACGCGCCGTATTAAGGTACTGCTCATTGCTCTACGTTGCAGCACACTGCAGTGGGGAGGTGTGTTGTATTGCTGTTCAAATGTATGGCAATGCCAAGTACCGGCCACATGGTAAAGCATGCACTCCTTTTTCCCATCAAAACGCACAGTATTGCGGTACCGCACATTGCACTAAGTTGCAGCGCATTGCAGTGGTGAGGTGTGTTCGGATGCCATTGAAATGTATTGCATTGGCAACACACCTGCCGCACGGTAATACATACTAGGTGTGTTGCGCAATAGCTTGCATTAAGCTGATGGTATTGTGCACTTAAAGTGACATTAAACCCTCAGATGTTTTAACATAAAACAATACTGTAATGTGTGCCTTAATGTAATCCATGGTTGTTTCCCTTCTCTTTGCTGCTCTTCCTTTTAAATCTGTATCTGTTCTCATGCTGGGCAGAACTTCTGTTTTGCAGCAGACTGCCTTGTCTCAGGAATGGATATATGGTGTCTGTGTATAGGTTTGTAACCTGAGCCAGCACTACAGGAAGAGGCCCTGAGCTGCAAAGGGAAGTTCTCCCCAAGCATGAGAAGACATGAGGATTTAAAAGGAAGAGCAGCAAAGAGAAGGGAAATAACCATGGATTACAGTAAGGCACACATTACAGAATTGGTTTATGTTAAAAAATCTGAGGGTTTAATGTCACTTTAACCCCACGCTTAGGTGTCAACTGACCTTGAGAAGATTTGATGACTTATCAGTGTTTGTTCCAATCAGAGGACAATGAAGAGGGAAGTGACACCACTGTATTCCCTAATTCTAACAAAAAATGGTGTCACTTTCACAGCTATACTGCGTGGCAGAGGTGTATAAAATGCATAATAGGCTGAGCAGAAATACAAACACAAATCATGTGTAAGTAGTTGTAAGTTTGGAGTTAAACTTTACAGCTTTTCCAAAAAACACATTCATTGAAAAAAAAGAAAATCTGCATTTATTATTTCTTTGCATTTGAGCCTCCAAAACATTGGAAACGTGATCAGTGGGTTGTAGGTGCAATGCTCTGGCTCCTGCAGACTCTTCTTCCCAACCCCTGTCCATACCGAGATACAGGGGTCTATTCACGAAGCAGCCGAAGGATCTAGCCGTAGCTTCGGCCGATCCTTCGGCTAGCTTCGGCTCCAGGACCCCTTCGGTTCAGTAGAACCGAAGGGCTGCTGTACAGGCTATTCACAATAGCCTGTACAGCTCCCGAACTTAGCCGTGCGGCTCAAAAGGCAGACAGAGTAGGAAATAGCCAGATAGATTGTGGTAGGGAGTTCTGGAGCATGGGCATGGGAGAGGCATCTACTGTGTGTCCAGACAGTGATCTATTCCAAACCACACATAATTGTATCACATATGATTACATGCATACTGCCATCTACAGATGCGGCCGCTGCAACCCTGTCATTAACTTGAAAGGGTGACAGCAGCCGAATCTAAACGGGAGATATGGTAGCCAGCGGATTCTCAAATCGCACAGTGTGACTGTAGCCTTAGGTATATACAACGTATTAGAGCAGTTGGGTTTATAATCACAATTTCCATAGGTTAATATCTGAACAACTGTTCTGTGTTGGTATAGCTAGTAACAGTGACAGCGGAATGTTGCAGAGTGCTATCATTGCCTGGATACAAAGAAAGACTGACACTTCTCTTTACATTAAACATGTGCACATCTTGTGGCTTGCATCAGAGTATGATCTGGCTGAGGCATCTGAAAGAACAACAGGTGTCTTGGTTTGTCTAGACACAAACGACTCCTATTACTTCATACATACAGAATTAGCATTCCTCTAACAGAAGGAAAAGATATGCATTTCTCAGTCATCAAGAGTGTGCCTCTGAAAACTGCTGCATGCTCCTTAAAGAGCTACGGGAACTGTTTAGGCCAAACTCCAGGTCAACATATACATACACAGTTAAAACCAAAATATGGTATCTTTGTTGGATGGCAAAAGATTTGCAATCACTCAGTCTTGTAATCTAAGCACACCTGGCAGAAATCACAACCAGGTCCTGCATACCCTGAGCTCTCCCTGCAGACTACACTGCAGTTGAGCAATATAGCCTAGTCTAGGACTGTAAAGGAGCAGCAGTACACCAATAAGGTTATCACTCTGCTCTCTCCACATCTCAGGAAGCTCTCAGTTTTCAACAGACACAAGTGAGGAATGTGGCAGAACCTGGTTGGCAGTTAATAAAGTCCTTCCTTTTCCCAATTTGAATGTAGTGATCTGAAAGAACTCCAATCTAAATTAAAGGTCAAAATGTGCTTCAACCATTAGATTATTTCTTCCTAAAGTACTAACTGGATGACATTTAGTTTGCTAAAGTGTATTATAATATCTAAGGATATTGTAAAAAGGTCATTTACTTATCTTATCCCCGCTACCCCGGCAGCCAGCACTCACATCTCGCCCCTACACCCCCAGCTTGTGGACAGTCCCTTGGCATCCTCACATTTAATACAGGAATATGGGCCCTGCATTGTGCATGATGAAGTCAGTGTGCCTTTGACTGCTGAAGTGGATGAGGGAGGAGGCTGCTGGCGCTGGTCTTGGACCCTGCAGGAGCTACAATCTGGTAAGTAAAAATCCCTTACACAGGTTCCTTAGACACAAATGAGCAGTTGACCCTTGCAGTGCATGGATCTCCCCACTGCAAGAGGAGTTTTTTTTAACCTGGAGGTAGAGTTTAACATTTACATAACTTGTGTGCACCAAATGCCTTTGCAAACCCAGATGTATGAGTAACGGTTACATATGACACATTGGTGGGCTGCACAGATTTGTGGGAGGGACCCGGCAAACCCACCCACAATGAATTAGGGCCGGATACAAGACCAATCGCTCTGCACAAGAGAGAGTGATAATTCTTCATTACAAGAAACGTCTGTACAGAGGCATCAAAAACAAGGCAAGGCCTCATTCAATTTTCATCATTTTATGTTACCATTATAGGGCACCCTGGCTTTTTGGGAAACACCCATTAAAAGAACAAATAGTGGTTGATGTATGAAGAAATGGGTTTTCATGGGGTTAATTACTGTACAAATGATCAGCAATTAGGTCTACAGGGGCCTTAGTTTGTCTAATAACCTTCATATGTATGGACACCTTCAATTTCCTGTATGGTGTATCTCTCTGTCTCTGTGACTTTAGTAGGCAGGGCCCGATCTCCCACAATGCCACCGAGGCCCAGCCTCAGAATGGCAGGGAGTAGAGGGGCGGCAGGGGTGTGGATTTCCTATTGCCCGATGCCCGGGACATGCAGTTCTGGGCGCCGGGCGGGTAGTTGTTTTATACATTTAGCCCTGCTTTGGGCATGCAGAGTTAAATGTAGAGCAGGAAAGCCAGCGCTCGTTTATTACAAGTGATCCTGGAGATGCCGCCGAGATCATTTGTAATAGGCCAGCCTGTCAGTCCTCCCCCGCCCCCCCCTTCATGGTCCGCCACCTCTGCCGGCCGCTGGCCTCCTCCTTCCCAAAAATGGTTATCACACAGGGGCTTGTTATCCCCTGTATGATAGCAATAAAAGGGGGGGGGAGATAATAAAATACAAATATTTGAAAAAATTGATAAAAAGTTAAAAATAATAAAAATTTAAAAAGTAAAAGATAATAAAAACATAAACAAGTGATAAAGTAAAAATAAAATAAAAAAGTATAAAAAAAGTAAACAAGATAAATAAACATTTTAAATAAACATAATGTTTACACATTTATGTTTAAATAAACATAAATAAAAATGTATTTTAAAAAATAAATAAGTGATAAAAACAGTAAAGAAAAAATAAGAAAAATTAAAACCAACCCTGCCGCCCCACCATCTGGTTGCATTGATGAACCTGGCCTTGGGGCAGCAAAGTATAAATCCGGCCCTGGTAGTAGGCACATTAGACTGCGAGTTCTAGTGCTTCAAGACCTGAATGTATCAATGTGCTCAGTAAGCTCACCCTAGCATTCTGGAATGATCATTGTGTTTGTGTGTGTTTTTGCAGTGTGTCGCCCATTGACTTCAATTGATGCCGCACGCGTGACAATCGTGGCAAAGTAGCTCATACAACAAAATCTGCTGCAAGTGCATTGCATTTTTTAACCATGCATTTTTCCACGAAACAACGCGTGGCCAATAACGGGTGTTTTGCCAGCCGTGTTCAGGCTACCATTAACAAGCAATGGCACCGCAAGCACATCGCACATTTTTAAGGTTTTGAGTGAGCGCGAGTCAATGCGCGTTCACGCAACGTGAAGCGTCCTTTAGGTACCTGCGTGAAGGTGACAGGTCCTCTTTAATCACAGTTAAATGTACTGTCTGTGCATATTATCAGCGCTCATATATTTACACATTCTGATTATTTAGGTAGAAATGTCCTGGGCTTTTTTCTCTTGAGAAAAGCTTCTGTGTATTCTGGGATTTTCCGAACAACCTGGTTAGACTTTATGACTCAATTTATCGTGGTTTTCTTTTTCTTCCACTTTCTATTTGCTGCTATCAGATTTTTGTTTTGAATTTTATGATGAAGCCATGCTCATCCTTCTGTTTCTGCACCATTTTATGAGATCATTATTAAGACTCACTTGATTGGAAATCTGGCTGTTTCGTTTTTATTGCGCTATATAACTAACAACATCCCGTCTACTGATTTAACTACCTAGCTCCGGTAACAGGGACTGTGGAGGCACCAATGTTCTAGTGTAGTGTGCCCCCTATGGACCGCACGTAGACAACAAATCATTCCTCTTCTTCTTAATAAATCAGCGCCTCCATTATTAAACAGCATTGCATATCAAAAATCAGTACTGTACACTTCCACCTTTCTGAATAAATATTGTATTTGTAAGTTAGAGCAACAGTTCTAAGGAACTCTGTAACTAGTAATCATTAAATAAATCTATGCTTTCATGATGCATACTTTGTAACATCTGTGTACAGTAATTCCTGTAATATAGTAATAAGTTTGCATTCATTTAATTAATACTCAGTGGCGTATCTGGGGTATTGCACATATGGCATATGTCCTGGGCACCAATTGAAGGGGGGGTGCTCTGAGGGTCAGCCAACGTTCGCCAGCACATGGAGAAAGCTGGCTGTTTTCTCTCCCCATCCCTCTCCAGTGAGCATCTCTCTTCCCATCTCTCGGCAACCAGAGTGGGCGAGGAGATGTGTATGCGGATGGGGCGCTCTGGCCGGCATCCCACCCAGCTCCTGGCAACCAGTGATGACCCAGGTTGCTAAGGGCTGGGTGCAGAGATGTGTATGGGCCTTACATATCTCCTGGCACAGCTTTTAGCAACTTGGGACACTCTGGCAGGCATGCCGCCCAGCTTCTGGCAACCAGTGATGGCACAGGTTGTCAGGAGCTGGGCGGGACACCAGTGGCGCCACTTTTTGTAGCTATGCCTCTGTTAATATTAATTTTAAAAAATCGAAATGAATAGCTGAACTCCAGGCTGATATAAAAGGCACAAATGAATGCAGCTTTGTAATCATGAATACATCTTTAAATCTACTTTTTTAAATGCAAGCATCGTAAGTACCTGAATTTGACTTGTTATCAGCTTCCCACATTCTACTGTAAGGCAGAGCTCAGAGAGAAAACGTGAGAAGCCGAGCAAGGAGCCATTCAGGTGTGATGCAGTGCAAGAGGCATGCTGATAGGAGGAGAGAGCAATATCATATCAAGGAGCGCTCATCAGTGTGCTGCTTCTCCTGTCTAGTCACAGGGTGGAGTAGGAAGTAAATTGTAGGTCCCTGTTCACATCTTCGCATTTGCGTGCATTTATGTGTCTTTTTTCCCACATTTGCTGCACATCTCCCATTGATTTTAATGGGTGCCACATGGGTGACAAACATGGAGAAGTAGCTCATACCGCGCTTTTTCCCACGCACTTGTATGCATCTAACACGTGTCAATGCACCACATTTGGGGTGCCATTAACAACTAATGGCACCGCAAGTGCAATGCATGTTTTTAATGCATTGTGGCAATTTGCACTTGTTTGGCGCACGTTCACGGAACCTGAAGGTGTGAACAGGGATTGTTAAAATGTAGCAGAGAAAGATCAGGTCCTCTCCCCTGCTAGACGGAGCTGTGCTGTAAAGCAGAGGTGTGTGAATCTTAGGACTTCATAGACCGAAGTACAACAACTTTGGCAGGTAAAACAGAAAGTGTGTTCTTCGCAAGACTACCAGAAGACAATAAAGAAAAAAAAAGAAAACAAATGCGGCCACCACTTCTAAGGACTAGTAAGCTGCAATATATTACATTTTTATCTTTGGATTCAGATACACTTAAAGTATTAGTAAACCCCACCTGAATGAAAGTCTGTTAAAGCATTGTGTATAATAAACAACTGCCATTTTGTTTTTGTAAAATACTTTCCCCCCTTGTTTTCCTTCTTTAAACCTTTGTAGGTTTCCTCACATCAGTAAACCATGCCTGTGTAATGTATATGGAGGGGGACACTTGTGGTCTCCATCAGAAGCATTGTGTTTCCGAACAGCTGCTCTAACTCTCTCATCTCCACTTCACTGAACTTCCTGTCCAGTACAACATCATAAGGGACAGGGAAATCTCCAGCGCTGACCATCTACTAGCTCGGGGAAAGGAAGAGGAGGGAGCAGGGGAGTGTCTTGCCTTCCCAAAACCTGTGTGTGTGTGTAGACACACACACAGCTTACACAGGAGGGTGGCTCCATAGGACCCTGCAAGGGAAAGGAGCCACCCTAAAAAAGGATATCAGGGCCAGTGCTCAGAGGACCAGCTAAATCTGCAGGAAGCTAGAACTTTTAAACATCAAGAAAAGGCACCCATTGTAAGCGATTTAATCAGCATTTGAAATAGCTTCAAAACCTTTTCACTTTAATATCACTTTTAAAAGACTGAAAATGACTTTTGGAGCTTATATGAGAATTAGTGATTTAATTTACATCTATTTTAATACAATTTTAAAAAAATCTGTTTTCTATACTAGTTATGTGCTTTGTATGCTATATAGCTCATAGACATAAAGAAGCTGTTACCTGCTGCACAGAATAAGAAGCAGATTTATTTATTCCTCAGTATTAACACGGAATGTAGCAGGTAATACCTCCCAATCCAGATATGATCCCTACTGTCATATGAGACTTGCATCTCCTTTTCAGCCTAATCCCATTTCACATTTCACCACAACTTTACTCTAAACCGTTAATGAACGAAGTAATCACTTTTCCATTAAATATACCAAGGAAAAGAAACATGAGCATGTAACAGCATTCATGAATCTTAATACTATCTGTGCTGGCAGCAGATATGAATGTATGGGTATGTCATCTGTTATAAAGAAGGTTTGTAAGGGACTTCTCATATGAATGGCATTTCTGTAATTGAGTATTATTCCTGAAGTATGTCAAATAAAAAATAAATCAGGTGTGACTTTTCCTGATTTAACATGTGTTAGATTTCATATTGTTAGGATTAAGAAAATATATGTGCACAAATATAGTATGTGCATGTACGTTAAGGTCATGGATGGGCTCCATCTCCACATAATGGGGAGAAAAATATGGCCTGTGGGTGAGTACTGTACCTGCCCCAGGCAGATGGAGCAGTGCTAAAGAGGCCCTGTCATCTAACATATTCAGGGCAAAGTGACAAGTTTAAATCCCATCTCCTGATCACTGTATATATACCTTTCCAGGACTCACCTGCCACTGTTTGTTTTGTGTTGAATCCTTGGTGTTTTCAAGTATGGTTGAGCATGTGACTTCCTCCCATGATGCAGTGTATGGGCCTAGCAGCCAATTTCTGGACCTGAGCACTATCACTTGACAAAGAGGGTGGCATATACCCAGTACCCTATACTGGGAATCATCACAAAGGAAGAAATGCCAGGGGAGCACTAGAAAGGTAAGTATAAAGTGGTCAGGGGGTGATCTTCATCAAGAAATGCCTAAATGGGCAAGGTGACAGGGTCTCTTTAAAATATAATTGTACTTCAAATACAGTTATGTTTAGAAGCTGAGCCATAGTAGTTGCTGAGTTAGTTTTAAAATAAATCCCAAGATAAACGCCCTATTAAGTTAAAAAAGTTTTTAAAAAAGCATTAAAATTGTTTTTTTTTTATGATTCCGAATGGGTAATGATGGGGGCTGGGCAAATAGAAATGACTGGGGAAGGACTTTGCCCAGAGATGGGTTTCAAATCATATATATATTTATATTATACTGATAGGTCCCCAGCCCACTCTCCCGGTCTAATATTCACCTGTCCCCGAGTCAGAGAGATATACATGGAAATCTTTAGGAACTGGAAGTGAGAAGGTTGGACTGTTGGTCCGTGTGGAGGAGACTCCACGAGGTTGAGCTATTGGTCCTGATGGAGGAGACTCCACAAGGTTGGACTGTTGGTCCAGATGGAGTAGACTCCACAAGGTTGGACTGTTGGTCCTGATGGAGGAGACTCCAAAAACGTTGGACTGTTGGCGCTGATGGAGGAGACTCCACAAGGTTGGACTGTTGGTCCAGATGGAGTAGACTCCACAAGGTTGGACTGTTGGTCCTGATGGAGGAGACTCCAAAAACGTTGGACTGTTGGTCCAGATGGAGTAGACTCCACAAGGTTGGACCCTTAAGTGTGGTTGCTAAAATTACGATTAGTATTTATTGTATTCTGTTTTTTTTAAGACTTGAATGACAATCTATCAACACCAATGTAGTACTGCACTAGAAAAAAGAATCCAGCTATAGTCTGTTGACCTGTTCTAGTGCAGTACTGCATTGGTGTTGATAGATTCTCCAGGAAAATTAAAGAAACTCCATGTTAACTTATCTGGTGTAACCAAACCATTTGCCTTTGGTCTGAGATACGTTGCTGACCATTAATATATGGTGAGGTGCATTTTGTTGAATTAAAGATTTTATAAAAATGTTAAATGACGACCTTTTCCGGAAACTCCCCTCCTTCCGAATGGTTCTTTTAAACCTTTAGGTAAAAGCAGCAGATACTGCACAGATACTGTACTTTGTGCCCGTATGGTTCGGGCGGGAAACGTATGTGAAGGCCCAGTGTTTGGATGCCTCAAAAGTTTAAGAAATATGAATAGTGAGCTGCACATATACAAGTGAAGAACAGTTCATATTGCCAATAAAACCCATTAAGTTTCATACTTCCGTCATAATATACAATCACAGAACTCTACAGGGGATAGTTTGGTATGGCCAATAAAAATGGTTCTTTCCACTGGCACTTTTGTGCATGAGGCCTCCAGTAAGGTCTTATTCATAATACTCTTTGTGTAAAGTTAAAAAGAAGCCTTCTAAAGTTTATGAGTCACCATTCTAAACCACGGAGAATACAGTGAACCACTAAAAAGTACCAGTCATTAATCTTGTGCATGTGAGCTAGAAATCATGCTGACCTCTGACATCTTGAGGAAAGTGAAAGCACTGCCTGCAGTAAATGAGAGTAAAAGAGGAAGGGAACTACGGAGATTCTGATAGTAATAAAGAAAGCACAAAGTCACTGAAATTAGTCATTGGGAAAATGTAAAATGTTCCACAATATTATGCACATTCTGTTAGGAACCCCCAAGTTCAGATTCCAGGGGAAACACATACCCTTCACCTTCATGACGGATTGAAATAATATTGCGGGGGAAAAAAAGCAATGCATTAAACTGGCTACTGATATCTCAGACATTCTGATAGTAAAATACAGCAGAGAGATGTGTGTTCTTAGGTACATACAGTATATCATAGGTGTTGTATTTCTTTATAACATCTTTTACAGATTATGATAGCCCAGAAAGCCGGTAACAGATGCTCATTTGTTACGTTGGCTGTGCAGATAAGACAGCAGTCAGAAACAAGGTAATAATCCCACTACTGAAAGACACATTTTTCTGTCACACGCCTACATACTTGTATGCTGTATGCTTGCTTCTTTTATGATACATTAACTGTGAGCAGGGAAGATCCAATCCACAGAGAAAACAGTCAAAGCATTATCACAGTAGAGTAAAAAGGAAAATCATTTAAAGCTTAACTTCAGCTTCATGAACGCTGCCCACTTCTAATGACCCCCACAAATATTAAATCAATATATATATATATGGCGATTCCGTGACCGCGCAGTTTCATGTTCGATTGCCGTGCGGTCACGGACCGCCCAAGTGTGAACTTGGCCTCATAGTACTTCTGAATTGAGCAGCGCTTACATATCAATTTGTGAATGCCGCTCAGTCTAGCAGGAAGAAACGCCTCTTGCCACTGGTGAGAAAGAAGAGGATGTCACTGGTTTGGCCTGAAGACTGCAGAAAAAAATGTATCTGTATATATATATATACATATATATATGTATATATATATATACAGATACATTTTTTTCTGCAGTCTTCAGGCCAAACCAGTGACATCCTCTTCTTTCTCACCAGTGGCAAGAGGCGTTTCTTCCTGCTAGACTGAGCGGCATTCACAAATTGATATGTAAGCGCTGCTCAATTCAGAAGTACTATGAGGCCAAGTTCACACTTGGGCGGTCCGTGACCGCACGGCAATCGAACATGAAACTGCGCGGTCACGGAATCGCCCATTATCGCTGATCCCGCTGGCGGTGCCATTTTTTCCATTGGCACCCCAGTCGTGCCAGGCAGATCGCTAGTGCGTGTCGCAAAAAAAAAGGTACATGTACCTTTTTAAGCAATTGCCACGCGGATGTAACCCCATTGAAAACAATGGGGCCACGCGGCAACCGCTGTATGCAACTGCACACGATCACGTGATCCCAAGACACGCGTCCCGGGATCCCGGGAAGTCAGCACCAGCCCTGAGCTCAGGCTGTGTGATGACACAGTCCCAGTGGGAGGGACAATGACAGCCTAGGCTCAGGAAGTTGAACCTGTCATTCAGCCTGGAATACTGGTGACATCTAGTGGCAGAGAAGAACTACTGCATGGTGGCCTGAACTGATGGGTATTGCAGCAAAAGTTTAATTTTGCTTTTTTAAAACATGATGGGCAACAGATTTTAAAAAATGGAGTTCTGTTTTAAATGCTAACTCCCAGCAAGTGTTTTTTCCTTGGGGGTAGAGTGAGGAAGAGTTAAAATGTCTGCTTTTATTTTTATCTGTAACCCCTTTAGGGAGAGTTTGCCTCACTTCCTCACCCTGTTCCACACATAAAAGAAATTAATGTTGCGGGTATCACTGGGACAGAAAGACAATAAAACATTGTCAGTGGTTCTAACAATTCCAACTCTTTGCTGCAGTGCATCGTATGATAACACATAAGTCAGAGAAATGGCACCTATACATGAATAGCATAAGTGATTGCTGTTAGCTTAGTATAACCTGTTACCTTAGCACAACCAGTGCAAGTCATACAACAAGAATAGCACAGCTTTGATTTATTTAAAGGTCTGGCAGCCACACAAGTAGTAATTCCAAAGAACAATGGGAGTGGAGTTCAAGGCAATGTACAATATTCTAGTTAGGATTTTTCTATGTACTTATTTTTAGACATGTGCGATTCGTTTCGTTCTGAATTAGAATTCGGACGAATTTTCGTAAATTCGGACATTCGGATGTATCCGAATTACAGACATAACGAATGCAAACGAATCCGAATTTCCATTTCCGAAATTCGGTAGCGTTCGCACGAACGTTCGTTTCGTTTTGTTTTCTGTTCTTATTCGTTTCGTTCGTTGGAGCAAAGTGACATTAGAGGAGAAAAATATTTTTTCCCCCTCAAATGTCACTTTTGCTGCAAACGAATAAGAAACGAATAAGAAACGAATAAGAACAGAAAACGAACCGAACGTTCGTACTAACGCTACCGAATTTCGTCCGAATCCGAATTCCGAATCCGAATTGACTTTCACACCCGAATCCCGAAAAACGAAATAACACAAATCCGAATTTAAAACGAAACGAAACAAATTTTTTGGCAGTGCACATGTCTACTTATTTTTCTGCTAATTTCTTCTGTTTATGTGTAATCCCCAGACCCAGTACCCAGAACATATGCATTTACCCCTTAGTGGCCGATAACTAGCAAGTGTGTTCACCCCTCAACAGCCAGTTCGCAGCACATGTCTAATAACATTTGTTCTCATGCAGCTTTTGACAGTCCGTGGTGCTTTTAAGGACATGGCATACTGGGAAATACTGAAACGTCCTTTCAAGTTAGGAGATGGTTTCCTCCCTGATAGCCAAACATGCTGCAGGTCCTTTGCTGTGATATGGAGGTTTTGCATACCTTTCTATTCTTCAAGCAGTTCTATATCAGATTTTTCTTGGTCTTCCAGATCTTGCCTTGACTTCAACAGTTCTCTTTAATTTGCATTTCTCAATGACATCCTGGATAGTGTAGCGTGCAGGTAGAAAGAATCAGCTATAATTTGATTGCCTTACCAAGAATTGTAACCGCCAATTATATTTATTATCGGATACATGCCCATGGCTGTTGGGTGTAAACACAACACCTCGAGAGTCACCACAGGTCAAAGAATATTTTTAGCTCTGTAATTATCTTCACCTGACTTGAATTAAGGCCAAAATTTTCCATAAAAGCTGAAATTCCTTGAACCCTTGCACCTACAGTAAATAATGACTGATCACTTTTAAGTTAGTTTACTATAGCCATGGGGCAATTTAGCTTGCTACATTCTTAAAATTAATTTTAAATGGGAATGCTTCCATTAGAACCACCTGAGCAGTGTCAGTGTTAGGCCTCATTCATACGAAAAAAAGGCCATACGCCGCCTACGCTCACCCGCCCTGCATGTATCCTGTCTGAGTCTGGGCCGGAACATCCGCACCCTTACGGACCTGCACTTGGGATGAGCGTAGGGCGGCGTATGGCCACGTACTCCTATACACGCGGCACCTGTCCTTCCCGGGTGCTGCCCGATACGGCTGTGCACGCAGCATGGAGCTGTACATGCCGGCCTTTTCTCGTGTGAATGAGGCCTTAAAGAAAGCTGCAGTGTCTGTGTCCATTTATGCTTTCATGATTTAAAATATAAAAATAAATGTATTGTTATACTGATGCTTGTAATTTGATTTGCAGACTGAATTAGAAAGGTGATTTTTATTAACATCAATGTACAAAATGTTTTTAATAGCAATTTTTAGACATGTGCATGGCAAAAAAAATTGTTTTCGGACACAACAAATAAAAACGAAAAACATTTTAATTTTTTATTCGTCAAAGGAAACAAATTTTTATGTTGTTTCGGATTCGGAGGCAATGAGCCTCTGAATCCGAAACCGCATACTGAAACTGCAGAATGAGAGTCGGCTATATATATATCGCCCGCCGACACATTCTGTTCATGCCCGCTGCCACCTTGGAGTGTATCTTGGCATACACCAAGATGGCAGCGCCCGCATGTGTGAGCGCTGCCATCTTTGTGTATACCAAGATATGCTCTCATGTGCAAAACTTGCCGGCGGCCGATATGGCCACTGCTCGTGCAGCGTGTGACTTCACCTTCATGTGACGTCATGCGCTCTGCCTCCAAGATGGGGACTGGCATGCGCAGAACATGCCGACAGCCAATATGGCTGCCGCGCGTTCTGAAAACTAATTTATGTACGCTCTAATATAGTTTTCATATATTCATATATATGTTTTCATTTCATTGATTTGCAGGTTCGTCCGAATCCGAATGCACATGTCTAGGAATTATATGTGTGCCGATAGCATATGCTTTATATTAGTGGTAGGCAACTTTGACAGTGCAGCTGTTGTGTTATCACAAGTCCCATGAGGCATTACAAGACTCTGAAAGCCATAGACATGACTCCCAGAGTGGCATTTCAGGGCAATTCAGGTTCCCGGGAAAGGGGAGTTAATGTTAAGGATAGCTTAAATCAACTCTGTCATTTAAAAAAAAACTACTAAACTGCTATCAGGTATAAGGGCAGGCACCTAGAGGTGCTGCAATGCCCAAATGGTTAGCCGTTCTGACAGGCAACTTCCTAGTAGTGTCAAAAATGTGCCCATCCGCATTGGCAGGAAGTGTTAGAGCTTTGCCAATACTGCCCAGTACTGCACAGCTTGGAGGCCCTTTATACGGCAGCACTTATGCCTGACAACTGAGGGTTGTCAGGCATAAGTTCTTTTTTTAAACAATTGTGCTGAAATTCACTATGCATATCGGTACAGACATTCTTCTTAAAATATTACTTGTAATAAATTACTTTATGTAGTTCTGGAATTCAAGTTCTAAGGCTTAAAGGAGAACTATGACATGAGTGATTTCCACTCACCTCATAGTTCTAAGCCGACCTGTGACAATGAGACTGTCACAGGTCGGCCCAGTAGATCGGGAAGTTAGAGAACACATACCGGGTTTCCCTCACCTCTCGATCCTGCCACGGCTCTCTGCCGTGACAGGGGGAGGGGCTGGATTCCCCTCTCCCCGCTCCGATCTGCCAGCGCTGACTGGCGGAACGGAAGGGGGAGGGGGCGGGTACAGCTGGCTCTGCCTCTAGATAGGCAGAGCCAGCTGTCACTCACGCAGCTGGGCGGATCCCGTCATCTAAGTCGGGATCCGCTCCAGGTTCGGCGTCTCAGTATACCGCGAGCTGTAGCTCGCGGTATACTGAGCTTAGGGTAACGGGAGGACGCTAGTTTGTGTCCTCCCGTTACCCCAAGGAGAACTATGGGGAAAAACACTGACCCCATAGTTCTCCTTTAAGATCTTACAATAAACCGCAGCGGATCAATTGCTTAAACTTCTGGACATGTCACGCTTATTTATAAAACGGTGAATCTGGCACTCAGCAAACATTCTCTGCAGGGGAATCTTCCAGGTGCATGGTTTTAAATAACTGTCAATGATTCTCAACCAGAGGAATCCACATTTACTGCTTTATAAATGTACCCCTTTATGGTTTACTCTTTTCCATTTTTTCATCAGTTGCAGAAATATGTAATTCTTAAGTTAGGCTGACCAGCAATGGGCAAACCATTTCATATGCAGTATATATTTGGTTAATTTAAATGTGTCAGTATTTAAAAGGATATGTTGTCAGCCCTGTGACTTAGTCACACTAAAGAGGAAAGTCACAAGTTCTGATTCATACTTATGTGACTTAGCCAGATGGAGCCACATGATAATCATGGATGGCTTTCACAATACACCTTCGATTTGTCCTTGATTGCTAAAATGCTCATGTGTATTTATAGGCATAGGTTGAATGTCTATTTACATATTTCAACTATTGTCTGGAAACTCAGAGTTCATGAATGTGGACTTTGACACTAAATAGGATGAAGGGAATTCATCAAAACAGGAGCAGACACAATGTGGAGCAGCTGTGCATGGCAACCAATCGGCCTCCCTTTTTCAGGTTCAAACCTTAACTGAACAAACCTAAGAGAGAAGCTGATTGGTTGCCATGCACAGACGCTCCCCATTTTATGTGCTCCAGTCTTGATAAATTCCCTCCACTGTCTATAATTCTCGACATGTGCTTGCCATTGCTCATGTTGCTTACATTTAAGGTGATACTAAACTCAGGAGTTAAATCCTAAAAATGCATTGACGTGCCTTAAATATGAACAAAAATGTATCTTATTTGTGTATCACTCGGCTGTAGATCCTCAAATCATCTCTGAATTGGTGCTGACACTGTCCTTCCTTCTGGAGAGAGGCTACTTTTGTTCCCCATGGTCCCTGTGTGTGTTGTAAAGTAGCCACTGCTCTAAGCTTGCTCCAGCCATAGACTACAATCTCGTGTTTAGTTTACTAATTTGTATTGAGCTTGTAGTCCATCACGGAAGTGAGCTCTGGCCGTGCACAGAGAAAAATATACAGTGTAAAAAAAAGCATTACAGCGTGTGTAAAAAAAATTAAAAGGTTTGATATGTGTAAATAAAAATGCATTTCTTTCCATTTGTTAGCTTATGGTTAGCAGGTTATTTATTTAAACAATATACCAAATTAAAGGCCTTATATGTTGTTAAATAATCAATAAAAACAATATTTAGGTAGATAAGTAATTCAATTGAGTTATTTCCAAGTTAACAAATTCATACTGCTGCTGCTAAACTTTGTCTTGGGAATCTTGGCTTTAATGGTCAAAGTTGGTGAAGGAGACAGGAAATTAAAGAATTGACAGATGAGATAAATAAAAAGACAGAGCGAGAGAGATAGATAGATAGATAGATAGATAGATAGATAGATAGATAGATAGATAGATAGATAGATAGAGTAGGAAAGAGTATTTTCTTGCTTTCTATGCACTATTGGAGAGATTTTCTTTACTTTCTGTTGTGGCGATGGAGCAAGAAGTGAGAGTAAACCTGTCTCCATTGAAGTTTACCCCTCTACTTCTGTTTCGGGGACAACTGTAAAATGATGTATTTTCTATCATTTTCTGCTTCGATGACAATAGCCAGCAAGACAAATAGGGGGATTGAATCTCCCCTGTGAAACACAGACCTGACAGGGCTTCTAACCTTCCCCACTCTATACAAAACTAAACTAAGATTTGGCTACACATTCACTTTAATGACTAAAATTAAAGTATAACAATGAAATAGACTGAGCATGAAAAAATAAGTCATTATAAAATGACCTTTATATCATCCACGGTGCTTGATTAAAGGCGCAGTTCTCAAACCTCTCAGCAGATAGCTTATATGTTGAACTCCCAGGGACAGACATGCACACCTTTGAATAATAGGGCTTTCAAGCTTGCCATGTGGCAGAGTAAATTTGAAAGTGCTCTTATTAAGAGCGTGGAATCACATTGACATTAATAATGTTGAATCCCATTGCGTAATTTCATTAGCTGATGCAGATGCAGACAAGGGATGATGTCATACTTCTCTGTTCCTTCTCTCCCGCTCTCATTCTCTTGTGTTCTGAAATCTGAGACAGGCAGCACAGATAGAAATCTGTTTTACTGCCTTTAATCGGATTAACGTTCCTGGCATCTGATGATCGATTGGTTACCAGAGAAATCTATAGATGATGACAGGTTTCTTAGTTCATGTGAAGATTTGACTCCTCACAAGACGCAGGATGTATCCCCCACACACACAGCACTGTCAGAAGATACACAGATCAGTGAAAAGTGAATATGAAATGTAATAAAGCAGACAGCCTAATCCATGAATATGGATTGTTCCAAGACAATTTTTGTATGAGGACTTCTCGATAAGCTTGCAAGATGCATTACCTCATCCTCTAGCTCTGAAATCAATGAAACGAGTCCGACAATCAGTTATAGATCCCCCCAGGTTCCTCTATAGGTAAACATGATCTGCGGAAAATAATACACAGGACGACGAAAAAAAATACAAGATTATAATGTCTTAAACACATCAGTAGCTGAAAGCATTTTAGACCCTAAAGTAAGTAACAGAGCTCATGAATTATTAATGGTCTGCTTGGAATCAATGATGAATGCTAGATAATGTCGAACCTGACTAAAGCTTGCTTACACTATTGTAAGTGGCATTTTCCAGAGAAAATGTAATCAGGAAAATATTTAGAAGTGTTCAGGCAGAGCAGTTGTGTTATTCTATGTTAGACCCTGTTCACGACTATGCATTTAAGAAAAAACACATATTTAACGTACAATTTGAATATTTGTATTTATAAGCACATCTCCAAAAAAAAAAAAAAAAAAAACACTACTTTCTCACATGACCAGCACCTACCCCATCTGTGAGTTAACAAAAGCCCTTAAAACCAAAAAGACTCTACTGTATCCACTGTCACATGATCCTCACAGTGCCTCTTCCAGTTGCAGCAACCAGTAATCCAAAGTTCCTCCCTGTGCACTTCGCTGCTCAACTGACAGGTCTGGTGTCTACCCCTATATCATAAGGAAGTGGCATGAGCACTGAAGACCGGACCCTCCACTCCATGAACTAGAACAGTGGTGCCCAACCCCCGGGCCACGGACCGGTACCGGTCCGTGGATCAAATGGTACTTCAAACGTTGACCGGTCCGCGGCGATAAAAAGGTTGGGGAGCACTGCACTAGAAGACCTGGGACCCAGTCTGTCCCACTAGTGGAGTTTTAGGTGAGTAATTGGGTATATTAGATTTTTAAACATTTAAAAATAAAAAGATACATTAGGTTCAAAGCAGTGTTAATTTCATCAACGAATCATTTTCTTCATAGTTTTCGTCAACAACACTTTTTAAGTGACTAAAACGAAATAAAAACTAATATATGATGACTAAAACTATAACAAAAATATATTGACATTTTAGTCGACTAACACTAGACTAAAATGTTAGGGAGAGACGGTTTGGAAAGAGATTCAATCAGAACTAATCTCTTTGGACTCCCAGTTCTTGTTCATCCTGAATAGACGACTAATAGGTAATATGTGCAATGGCATTACAGCCAATATAGTTTTTCATTTTAATATTTTAGAGTTGCACTTCTGCTTGAATGAATGAAGAATGTCATATGCAAGTTGTTATAATCAATGCATATCTAATTACTGGTGCTTTGTTGAAAATACTCAATATTATTGTTTCTTTATAAGACTTGGTTTAATGTTATTTTAAGATAAATAAAGACATGTTATATAACACAACAGTTAAATCTGTGTCTGTATTGCATGTTTACACCTCAATACAATAAGTAAGAACAGGTTAACAGATGTTTACTCCAGGAGCATATAATGAGATTAGAAATTCTAGAGAAATTCTTAGGGGTCTATTCATTAAACTGCCGCAGGCAGCCGAGTGACTAGCCGACCCGAAGCGAAGTGAGCCGAACGCTGTTTGGCTATTCAATTCAGGTTGGCACGGCTGTTTCCAGCCGTATATCGGCTGAAATCAGCCGTACATCGGGTGGCTTCGGCTGGCTTCGGGACGGCCGAACATGCTCAGCATGTTCGGCCGACCCAAAGTGCAGAAGGAGTTCGACTCAGCCTATCTAACATCTGGATCGGCTAAGCCGAACCTCCGGCAGGCTACTCGCTGCTGTTCGGCCTATTCTCATAGATGCCGAACAGCAGTGAGTGAAATTAAAAAATCACCATAGGAATGCATAGCTAGATTCCTATTGGCTATTTCACTTTGCAATAGCCAATAGCAAACTAGCTATTGCACCCGCCCTCTGCTGCTGTCAATCACCAGAGGCGGACCTGATGGAGAACTGCAGGTCACACTCTGCTGATTGACAGCAGCAGTGGGCGGGTGCAATAGCTAGTTTGCTATTGGCTATTGCAAATTGAAATAGCCAATAGGAATCTAGCTATGCATTCCTATGGTGATTTTTTTTTATTCTGATGGCAGCCAACGGCTCCGATGTCAGAAGGAAGAAAAAAAAACGAGCAGGGAAAGGTTTACTCTGCTCGATCGAGCACAGTGAACCTTTCTGGGAGCGTTCGGGAGAGTAATGACATATGGCGTTCCTGGTTAACAGGAACGCCATCTGCCATTACACACTGAGAACACGGAGAGGCCACTCTTAGTGTGTAATGACAGCGTCTCTAGTTAGCTGTTAACCAGGGACGCTGATCTGATGTCAGAAGCAGGCTGTCGGCCGGCCATTCGGCCAGCTTTGGCTTTCACCGCGGCTCAGTCGAGCCGAGGCATATGCCTTCGGCTCAACTGAGCAGCTCGGCCAACTTCGGGAGCTGTACGGCTATAGTGAATAGACCATACAGCAGCCCTTCGGTTCTCCTGAACCGAAGGGGTCCTGGGGCCGAAGCTAGCCGAAGGATCAGCCGAAGCTACGGCTAGATCCTTCGGCAGCTCAGTGAATAGACCCCTTAAATTGCTCTTTAACTAAACCCACTAGATTTAAGTAGACTAAATCTTCTGGAGATATAATCGACTAAAATCTTATGTTATTTAGTGGACTAAAACTAAAACAATTCAGATTATTATTATTATTATTATTATTACATAGTATTTATATAGCGCCAACAGTTTGTGCAGCGCTTTACAATGTAAGGAAGACATTACAATCACAATACAATTCAATACAAGATGGTAAGATGGGCCCTGCCCCTGTGGCTTACAATCTAAAAGAGGTGGGCGAAGTAATACATGAGGAGGTAGCTGCGTGGGGAAGAATTGTTTGAGATGACTAAACAGATGACTAAAATATGACTAAAACTAAATGGCATTTTAGTCAAAAGACTTTGACTAAAACTAAATGTAATCTATCTTTTGCACCAGAAGAGGACATTTTCTGCACTCTTTGCAGATAATCAGGGACATGCAGGGAATACTTTAGGGGCAGGTGTCCATCTGTCACTGGAATAATGTCTGCCACGGCTGTACAGCAATACCTGAAAATGTCAATTATTTTAAAACAGCAGCAAATAGTTCATATGGGAGACTGTAAAGATGTTTTTTTAATCTGGGCTAGAATATTTTTTCACAATAACATTCTCCTATTTGATACTGTCATGTATATGAGCCCCATATAAAAAACGAAAGCCTCTCTTACTGTTTCAGTCCAAATATTCATGGGTTATAGGTCAGAGAACGTAGTGACAATTGAGTGGAATGGGTGCCTGTAATATGATATTAGCATTGCTAGAACTTAGAGAGCAAAGTCATCTGGACAGCTGGTGACACCAGGTAAGTGCAGAACACAGGCTTGATCATAGACATGCCAAGGTCAGCAATGGTTGAATTGAGAGGTGCCAAGTCGGTAGGCAGAGATGAAGTCAGGAAACAAACTGAGTCAGCAACATGTGGACGGCAAGGAATCAGAACAGGCTAAAACGGTAGCGGCAGTCAACCATGAACTCAGGATACAGATAGTAAATTGCTGGAGACCATTTTGCTCTAGCCTTAAATTGGCATGATGAATGCAATCACCAACAAGCATTCAACATGAGGGGCAAATACGAACATGACTACAAAGAGACACACGACCAGACAATTCTACTTGTCGACCTAAATCTCATGGAAATCTTCCCCAAGATGGGTGCCAGAAACCCACTGCAAAAGAACAAGTCAGTCCTCTGCAGAGTTCCCTCTCTGCCTAGCAGTGGTTATGTAACTGCTATGCGTTCTGTGTACCGAGCGATGGCACAGATCTGCTCAGTGTCACTTTCCAGCACATGTTGAAGAGGAAGGTGGCAGTGAAAACGCCCTACTACATGCTATTCTACTTAGGATGGACATTTCAGAAGAAGGCAGTGTATTTAAAACAGCAGATGGGACAGGTGAAGAAGGTACTGTTATTTTTCTATGCTTAATCAATGGAAACATACACTTTAGAGCAGTGGTTCTCAACCTTTCTAGGGCCGGGACCCCTTGGTAACATTTGCCAAGTTGTGGTGACCCCCAACCGTAAAATTTAGGGATGCACCAATACTAGTATAGTACTAGTAGTACTAGTAGTGTGGGCTCTCGGGAGGCTATGCGGGCTCTCAGGTGGCTATTAGGACTCTATGTTGGCGTACAGTGCGGGCTCTGTGGTGCCCAGTGCGGGCTCTGTGGTGATCAAGCACTCACCTCCACTCACTCCTGCCTGCTCCCCTCTCTCTGATCCTCTCTGGCCACTGATGCTGCAGCACCATCTAGGCGAACTAACACTGCTGCGCTAGGAGGCTGAGGAGCCTCTTACCTAGAGCAGCACAAGGCATGTGGGGACCCCCTCAACTGTGGGTTGCGACCCACTTTTGGGTCCTGACCCACAGGTTGAGAACCACTGCTTTAGAGAGTCACTGTCTCTTTGCCCATTCAGAGCAAAGTGACGGTGTCTGCTAATGTCCCATCTCCACCAGCAAGGTATACCAACTCGTTTGTGGTTTCCCACCACCTGTTCACTCTATCACTCTCACATCCAAAGCTTCAACACCAGAGCTTACATTAACCCCCCTTTCCTAGAATCCCCAGCAAACTTACGGGTTTTCTTTAACCCCCCCCCCCCCCCCCCCACTTCCATCCCCAGCATCATATACTTTTCTTTCAACAGCTCCCCTGCCAATCCATTTAGTGCATGGATCCAGAGGAAATACTCTAATTGCTGGAACATGTGACTTGGCCATGTGACAGCATTGAGATAATAGCGCTGTGAAAGTTCCGAGCTTACACAGAGGTTTGCTTTCACTGCCGGCAGCTGAATGGCGTGGCAGGGGAGCAGAAGCAAGGCAAGTATATGTGTCTATATTAAAATAACATTGCTGCGTTTTGCATGTGAAAGGCACAGTTTCAAGTTAAAAGCAGTATATCAGAAAACATAAAATAGCTCAATAAAATTCATCAACACATACAAATGACTTCTATAAGTATAGTTTATTTGTTTTTTTACACTGTCTTTATTTTCTAACTATTTTTTTATTTGTTTTCAATTCCTTAGACACCATGAAAGGCCATGGAAGGTTTCCCAGTAGTTGACTCCAGAGATCAGAGCTCCCTGACTTCCAGCATTTGCATACTCAGCAGCTTCTCACTAACATCCAGACTGCAGTTACCGTTGACCCTTTCCATGCTTGTTCCTAAGCAACATAACAACAGTTAAACAGAACCTTTCAGCCTGCAATGTGCCATGAACACTAAACTCCGGGAAACCATTAACACCTAGCAGAAGACCACTTGATGAAGCAATATGATGCAATCATTCTCACGCACTAAAAGCACTTTCTAAGAAGCCAGATGCCCTATAAAACATAAATAGCTCATTAGCAAAATTTGCAGCTGAAGCAAAAAAGAAAGTTATCATTTATTCCCGAATCCTAATTAAGCATTTCTTTTGCTTTTTTTTAATTTGAGTCACAAACTAGGTATAACTATGAAATTTCAATTCTAAAACATGTGTTACTTTTGCTAATTGTCTGACTGCAGTTTGTCTCAGTGGTGACACATCTTTCCACCAATTCCACCATAGCTTTTTCCCACAGGCTTAGATAAGAGCGGCCATTTTTGTCAAAATTTTCAACTAAATTACTGAATTTGCCGAAATTTAGTTTACTGCTACTGCTTAAAAAAAATGCTCCTTTTAAAGCTAGGAGAGTTAATAACCAAAGGGTTAGGGTTAGCATCAAAGGTTGGGATTATTGATAAACTACCTTTACACTTATGCCTTGAGATAGCATGCACAATGCCACAATGCACAGCAAGAAACACATCTGCATTGCACTAAACAGCAACACGCAGTAATGCATTACCATGCATTGTAGTGTGCTGTATGAGGAAGTGCTGAATGGAGTGCATGCTGTGGTGCTTTGTGCATTTTCTAGTGATTTGGAAGCCCAGCCCATTGAATTAGCTACTTTAACGCAACACACTTTTGGCCTTTGAGGTAATGCCCATACTGGAAAAGTGTGAATGAGGCCCTAAGGTTAACATTAGAGATTTTGTTAGTGTTAGGGCTAAGGTTTGTTTTAAGGTTAACGCTGGTTTTAGGGTTGCCATTAGTATTAGTGTTAGTGCTAAGATTAGGGTTGTCACTAGGGTTACAGTTGGAGAAAAGCTGTTTGGAATTTTGTGAACCAGAACTTAGCAGTGAAGTCAATAGCAGAGCAAAGACTGCTATTAAATGCTGGACATTTTAAGGGTTATAGGCAAACTACTGGCATGTGAATAAAGACATGGAAAGCTGGGCACTGCCATTGGGGACATGCACTAATGCAAAACATAAAAAAAACACTGTACAGCAGGGAGAAGGTCTTTTCATGTGGCTTTGGAGGGCAACATTGAAAATACACAAATTCTGGAAATATCATGTTTGGGGATGGCGGTATGTAGTATGGCAGAACAGCTCAATTGTAACAGACAATATCTGCAACAGTGTACACTGGCAGTTTTTTATTTTACAATTAGCTTGGCTTACATACAGCAGCAGTATTGCGATCTAAATCATCTCATTTTGAAAAACATGGCTTTTTTTAGCAGCGAAACATGGTTCTTCATTAAGCTGTGATAGCCCCGCTTTGACCCGCAAATAGAAATTGGCCAGTAGTTTGGTAAGGCTGTCCCTATTCTCGTAGAAGCAAAACTGTTCTACTTCTCGCCAATTTATATCAAATTCTAATGAAGATTGCAGATTATACTGCAGTGTAAATTTGATCAGAAGCAGGACAAATCTAAATAGCAAGGCAAAGGATTTTACTACAAGAATAAGAGGATACAGCAGTGTAAAACTGGCCAGCAGCAAGAAAGTTTTAATTAGGGATATTAGGCCTAACTGATCTATGGAGAGAGTGGGTGCAGAGAGTCAAATAATGTGAGGTGGTTTAGATGCACACTGTTTTTGCTCTTAGTTTTTTTCTTCTAAATAATGCAGCAGTGTCCTGTGTGCAAAGGGGAGTTCCACAAACAAATGGTCAGTAACAAATAAATGCAACATTTTGACTACCCCAAACTTAAAAAACAGCCCTATATACATCCCATCCATATATATATATATGGATGGGATGGAGCTAAAAGGGACCACTGACCTCAAATCAACCACGAAATAAATATAAAGACAAAAAAGCCACCAATAAAAAAAGTTTTTAAAAAATCAGCAAAGAGTTGATTGCTCACATTGCCAGCAATCATAATTAAATCTCAGTTTCCGAACTGACCCTAATTTCTCCCTATGCAGTTTCTCAGCTTTCACTCATCCTTTTCCTGGAGTAGCTTAAAGGAGTTGTAAAGCCCCAGCATATACTATCCTGTTATAGCATCAGCATTGTAATAGGAATACATAGTAGACTTGTTTCTGATAATGCAATTAGAGCTTACTTGAAAAAGTCCCTTTTATGTAGTGAGTGCTTCCTTCTGTCTGCCCATCACTTCCAGCAACTTCCTGGATTCCCAGTGTGCTTTGCATCTCTTCCACTGCTGCTTGATGTGATCTTGATTTCTCAATATTACATATGCCATCATGCATTGCTTACAGCCAGCATTGATAATGTGAAATAGTGTCAGTGCATTGAGGACGTACATCCTTTGTGCATTTTAAGTTTACAAACTTCTAGATGGATATGGTTATTAGGAGTTGGATAGAATTTATGGGATAGAAATTATGGAAATATTTATTTTTATTACTTGACCATATAGATAGATATTGACCATATACCATAGATATTTAAAACATGCTTACACTATGGCTACCCTCTGCGGCTCTGTCCTTCTTTTTCTAGTGAGGAGGCTGGTTTATCCAAAACCCCCTTTATTAGCCTTCTAAGCCTGGCTATATTTCAAAGGCCATGCAGTGCATTATGATTATTAAAAAATTGTCCTAGGCAAATCTGCACAAAACTTCTTCAGGACAATGAATATTGAACCTGCAGGATTTGCCTTGAACCCAGGATATTTCCATACGCTATACTGTAGCAGCCAGAGATATTTGTTTTCCAATCAGGGCATCTAATAGTGTTGCAGGAGCTGATGAAGGAGTCAAAAGTTTACCTGTGGCTCAGTCAATATGCAACAAGGTCTTTCCCTGGGCTGGTTGACTTACAGCTGAATGGGAGCTTTAGATAAAGGTGCGAGAATGCTGTGTTCAAAAGCCAACTCTTGTGTTTAAATCTGTGTAAAAATGATCACACATTAAACCAGGCACAAAAGGTGTCTGACAGTTAAAGGATAAGTGCTTTGCTATTTCAAAAAGCCAGTATAAAGGACAGGTAATAGTAAAAAAAAAAAAAAAAGCAAAACAGTTCTTTGTTTAACAAATCATTTTTGACTTATACATTTGTAATAATCCATATAAGTAGGGACATGGCAGGGGTGTGTCTATGTACATGGTGCTGGAAGGTGTCCCTTTTTCTCATAAAGATAGGACGTGTGCCTTAGCATATGTGTCAGTAAGCTGCTGTTATTCCCTATGGCAGTTCCCTATAACTTCATAATACATGCACTAGTTGTGTGCTATGAATTTGTCAGAGTGGAGCAGAGGTTTGGGCGGCTCCAGGTTGACCACGTAGCAAACAAAATTTATTGTTAAAGACATTTACAGGAATGTGTAGTCCTATAGAGTTTATTCTTGCTGAAGCAAAGAAGGAGGTGCTTGCAGGTTCCTTCTTTAAAGAGCATTTATGTGTTAATCAACATATAGGTGTCTGATTGCTGAGCTCTGATCTGATATTCACCCTTTTTATTGACTAAGGCTGTATATATATATATAGTATATTTATGGTCCCTGACATTTTCCCAATGTGACATTTAGCCAAAGGTTTGGGAACACTTGTCCATCACTCTTATATGAGCTTGTTTGACATCCCATTTAAAATCATGAGAATTACTATGGAGATGCCTCCCTCCACCTTCCTTTGTGGCATTTCTGGAAAAGCTTTCCACAAGATTTTGGTGCGTGCCTTTGGAAGATTGTGCCCATCCAAGACAAAGAGTGTTTGGGAGGTCAGGCACTGATATTGGAAGAAAAGACTCCCAATCAGTGTTCCAATTCATCCCGAAGGTTTTCAGCAAGGTTGAGGTCAGGGATCCTCCACACCAAACTAATCAAAACATGTTTTTTTAGAGGTGGCCTTGTTAAGGGTACAGTCATGCTAGAACAGGAAAGGACCTTACCCAAGCAGTTTCCATAAGGCTGGAAGTGCACAATTGTCTAAAATGCCTTTGTATGCTGTATCATTAACAGTACCCTTCACTGGAAACAACAGCACTTAATTTAGATGGTTGTCAACTTATTTTTGGCTGTGTAATGTATTCGATTTACTTCTGCACCTATGACCACTATACCATGCAATGGTGCATTTCACATGTGGCTGCCACTGTACAGTGCACTGCTCCATTGACTCCATTGACTACACCCATGCAGTTTCACACTGTCCTGCCAATGTTACAGCACAATTTCTTACTGTACAGCCATTTTAACAGTACAATTCTTCACTGAATTGACATTTCACAAACTGCTGCAGTTTGTACACTATGCTATTCATTACATTCCCCAGGCTGCTAAACTCTGTACATTCGTACCAGTAGGAATTTTTGTAGGAATTCAGTATTTCATCCAGTCCAATGAAGTGGCACACGTTTATGAATATTCTATTGAAGCCAGTTATTGAAAGGCTTGTTCTGTGCAGCTAATCTTGTATGCATAGATGATATACTGTGTATATAAGAAAAAAAGAAAGAAAGAAGCACAACTGATTACACTAAAACAGGATACTGTCACGAAATGTAGAAGTTAAGTGGGGTCAAACTTGATGAACAGAAGTTCACCTCTCCTATGAAATATACATGCTCCATACTCTTATAATCAACTAGCAATTAAGGTAAGATTGCAGGAAGACAAAAGAGATAATTGCTGTACATTACCTATTATCAAAAAGTGTTTTAAATTTGATGAAGGACAGATGAGAAATAAAGAAAAGGTTATTTTACAAAAGCTGTGTAGTGAGGTAAACTGACTTTGAAAGCAGCAAATATGTTTAAAAAAAAAAAGTAAATCACTTTTGAAAAATAAAGTGTGAGATTGTGTTTTTTTGTTGTGTTATAACAACAGTTGTTTAATACATTGTGCATTTAGAGACATTCACCTAAAATATGTAATGTAAGTGGACATATCTGTCACAGTTACTTCCTGCAGTCTGACACCAGCACCTCCTGCCTATCGCATGGCTGAAAGGCACTCGTGGGCCTTACCTGGAGTGTCACAGTTGCATCATGTGATGCATCTGTGCGCTGGATCTGCTTTTTAAACACAGGCAGGGCATTTTGCATAATCTCCACTGCACCCGCAGCCAAACCTTTACTCCACTGCAGCCAAGTCCCAGATGCATCTGCAGTCAAGCCTCCGCAGCACCCATAGCCAAGACTCTACTGCACCCACAGTCAAGTCACTGATGCACCCAAGCCACCACTGTATTCACAGTTGGAACCTCTGCTGCATCTGCAGCCTTAGCCACTGCGGCACCCACAGACTCAACCTTTGCTGCACCAGCAGTCTACACTGCATCCACAGTTTGAACCTCTGCTGTGTCTTCACTTCATATACAGTTCCAGCCTCATCATCAAGCTCAGCAGGTCTGCACCCACATCATCAAGCCTCCGCAGCACCTCCTCTACACTTACAGCCTTAAGACTCAACCTCTGCTTCCAGCTACCCAGTGCAACATGCCTCTTTCATGCTCCAGTTCCTCGTTACCCAGGACTTACTCTCCTCCACAACTGTTCAGTGACTTGGGGTAGCTGGCAACTTAGCCTTGCAAAGCTCAAACTCCACTGAGGGGATCCCTGGCAGAACACCAACTACCTCCTAGACACAACCCACAGAGGAAGTTGCCACACAGAGAAGCAGGATCCAAATCCAGTTCCATGACAATATCTTAACGAAAAGTGCTGGCAAAATATATTTACAGCTGTTAAATATTTGGAATCAATATACACTGCCTGACCCAAAAAAAAAGTCACACACTTTAATATTTTCTTGGATCGGCTTTAGCTGTTATTACGGCACACATTCGTTGTGGCATCGTTTCGATACGCTTATGCATTGAGACAACATTTCTTTCTTTCCAGAGTTGTATTACTTTTTCACCAAGATCTTGTAGAGATCATGGGAGAGTCGGACCACTATCGTTTCCAGCACATCCCAAAGATTCTCAATGGGGTTAAGGTCTGAACTCTGTGGTGGCCAAACCATGAGTGAAAATGATCCCTGAACCACTCTTTCACAATTTGAGCCTGATGAATCCTGGCATTGTCATCTTGGAATGTCCCCGTGCAACCAGAGAAGAAAAAACCCATTGATGGAAAAACCTGGTCATTCAGTATATTTAGGTAGGCAGCTGACCTAATTTTTTGGGGGACATAACATTGCTAAACCTAGACCTTTTATCCAATGGAGGGCTCTTACTTATTTGCTCAGTTAAATCCAGGTGGTGACTTTTTTTGCCTTGCATTAAATGTGTTGTGTCCTGTAGTCTAGGAGGCAATGCCGTTTTAGACTGCTTCATTCCCAAGTTCAGGAATCCATGAGTGTATCAAAACAGGAACAGGATCTGGAACAAAGGTGTACTAAATATATAGAAAGTATTATACATGTAATAGCTTCAAATAGTGACAGCTACAGGCCAGAGGTATGAACAACACAAAATGTTAAGCCCATCCCCAGGTAAAATGTTTCTTTTGTTTTGGACAGAGTGGTAAAGGCATAGAATCCCTGACAGGCTTTAGTTGCAGGAAGATTTTTCTTGTCTGATCAGGAAGTAAAGGGACAACTTTGCTGTGAGGACATAGACTACAATAAAACTATTTTTTTAGTAAAACAAGATAAGTTTAGAACCTCTTTTACGGTATTTTTTACTGTGACATTTGTGACAACTGCTCCCCTAATTTTTTTCCAGCTGTCACAGGCTGTCAGACCGACAGGAAGCGAAGTGAACTCTCTCCAATGGGACACAAAAAAAATTGACCTTACTATTTACTTTTCCGAAGTTTATCCAAAACTATAAAAAAAATTATGGTTCCGGTTTTGCGTTAAAGCCCTATGCAAACCTTCAGCAAGCAAAGATACTGTTTCCACCATTAAGACTTCCTTAACTTTGGCTTCTTCCGCCTGCATTGTAGCCCCTTAATTAAAGGCCAATTAAAGGCATTGGGTAATCAGGGAAGTGTGGCTGACTGCATTGGATTACAGTAACACCATGCAAAGTATTTTTTTTATAGTTAGTGTGCAGGAGCACGCATGGTGGGCTGCCACTACCGCTACAGGGATCAGATCATGTGGTTAGTGTTGTCACCCACCAAATGGAAGAGGAACATGTTGACAAGATCATCAGGTATTTGTACCCACTTACAGAAATATATCAGAAAAGAATGTACAATTACAGTAAACTTTCTGGGAAGATGCATTTGAACTCCACTCCTTTCTTGGGTTACAAACACTTTAAATACTGTAAGATTGGCTAATGCCGGTCTTATGGGAGATGGTAAGTATGGTGACTGCTTCACAGATATTGTAACAACCTTTATTTATTTTTACCAAGGGGGAAATCATGAAGGGTATTTTCTCCTGATTCCTTAAGATAAAGGGCCATCCCTCAGATCACAATATGGAAGCTTTTAAACAGTCATAAAATTGTTTGCATCTCTACTAGCCCCAGGAAGACAACAGAGCCTTTGTTTTTTATTGAGACTTGCTTTTCTTCTATTCAATATATTGTTAGAATTCAGCAAAACAAAAAACAGAGTTTTATACAGTTTGCCTGTATTTTTATAAATCTACAGGGTGCTAATAAAGGGATTCTGTCAAATTCAAAATGTCACTTTTAAAACTAAACTCTAAGCAGATATAAAAGACACAAAGTAATGCAGCTCTGTAATCGTTAATACATAATTGAATGTCTTTTTTTAATCACAAGAAGTGTAAGTACCTGAATTTGACCTGTCATCAGTCTTTTGCAGTCCCTGTACATTGCGGGTGCAGAGTGAGAGGAATCATCAGTACAAGGAGCCAATTAGTTCATGTGCTGAGAAGAAGCATGTTGGTAGGCGGAGAAATCAGAGCGATAAAGAGATGAGCTCATTACTGTGTTGGTTCTCCTTTTACTGTCCATTCACAATCTCAGAGCCCAGGATGACCAGGCTTCAGAGAAAGTGGGTTAATTAATGCTGGCCAACAAGCTGAGGAAAGTGGCAGAAAATGGTACTGCAAGGAAAATCTCTTGATTAAAGGTGACTATTGCAGCAAACGTTGGTTTTGTTATTATACTTTAATGGAATATTCAATTATATTTTGTTGTTTTTTTGCCGGACTCCTGCTTTAACTACAGTAGTACAGTAATCAGATAACAATGTTTTTGGACACCCTTCCAAATTATGGAATCAAGGTGTTTCCAGTGAAGAGTACAGGTAATGCTTCAGCACAAAAACATTAAGGGCGACTGTGTGCTTTTAGTCATGTTGCAACAGGGAAGGTACTTTTCTGTTCAATCATGATGGTGCCCCTGTACATAAAGCTCGGTCCATAAAGAAGAAGCCATGGTTTAATAAGTTTGATGTGTGGCAACTCGAGTGAACTGCATAGAGCCCTAACCTCAACTCTACTGAATGAACTGAAACACCAATTGCCGTCCATGTCTTCTCGTTAACATCAGTACTTGATCACACAAATGCTCTTTTAGCTGAATGGGCATTTTCCCAGACACGCTCCAAAATCTTGCAGAACGCTTGCTCATCCAAAGGAGATGAACAGCTGCTGGAGAAGGTCCTGTCCCTTGTGATCTTGTATTGGACAGGAAGTTCAGGGAAACTGAGCTGAGAGAGTTGGAGCCAGCTGTTTGGTTACATTTTGACTGAAAGTGCTAGGGCAAAAATTTAAAGTAATACTTTGCAGGACGATGAATATATTTTTTGCTCTGGATTCATTATTGAAAATAAGTTTGAGATATAATACTATTGTAAATATATCCCATACATATTGAAGTAATGCAGAAGCATAGCAATCACCATTTTCTTAATGTGATGGTGCTGAAAACCTCCTTTTAATGCAGTTGAGTGCCATCATAAGTCACAGTCACAATACACTGGGAACTACTGTGCCAATATCACCAATGGCAAAATCAGCTATTTCATGGCAAAATACATTGAGCTGAAATCACTCCCCTCATCCGTATATGTAACCATCACATTAACCAACATTGTCCGCTACTGATTGCCTGGACTGGGACTCAAAATTTCTTAAAAAGATTCTTGGCTTTAAGGCGGCTCCTAATTCCATAACCATTCAGCAGATTATTTAGTAAAGCAGCAAATAATCCTAAATAATATTCCTAAATTCTTTGACTGTATCATTAAAGCACCATTGAGACTGTCACCTTGCCCTTGCCATGCCTGTCTTAAAAAGAAGTGATAACAAATGTTGTGCTACTTATTCTGCATCATCAATAACTGAATGTTATTGCCCGTTATGAGCTACAACAATGGGTATGAAGGGAATTGCCCGATTTGACCTTTGTTCAAAAAGGTGAGCACCCCTATATCTGGTGTGGTGCACGTGGTACATTTGGTGAAGGAACAAGAAATATTCATCACTATTGCTGTTTATATATGGACAAATCTTCAGAGTTATGAACATTTACAGACTTATTTACACATCTGATTTATATATTATTTATTCACTGACATTTGTTTGAGTCACAGATTCTTTTATTGTTTTTTTTGTATTGCTCATTGTTTTAGCTCGGCACATTCAGTTATTTATTTTTTCACGTATACATACACTCACAGAGGGTGTACATTCCACTGCCTTGTAGCTGTTAGCTTGCTTATTGGCGCAGTTCATTTATATATATTATACTGCATCATCAGTCTCCCTTCACAGTCTGAGATCCTTGTTTTGTTGTGATGCTCCTACACCCAGGGCCATCCCCATAATAAGGCAGCTTGAGGCTGTTGCCTCAGGTGGCATGCCTTTGAGTCACATGGGGGGGCAGCAAGCACAGCAGCATTTTTGTTGTACACTGGCCACTCTGCTAGACAATGATTGCATTGTGCCTGCCTTAGACAGAGCGTCTTCCTTGGCAGAGCGTACCAGGTTGCTAAGAGCCAGGGGGGCCATACACATCTCCCCACCCAGCTTTTAGCAACTCTGGACAGTGATGTGGGCGGCTTCTAGTTGCTTGGATGGTGAGATGCCGGCTAGATGTTCCAGGTCGCTAAGAGCTGAGTGGAAATTCAGAGCCTGTAGAGGGTGGGGTC
>NW_017306302.1:674400-678190 GCF_000935625.1 Nanorana parkeri | reverse complement strand
GGGGGGGGGGGGGGGCATTTTTTTTTTAAAGTTTTTTGTTCCCCCCCCCCCCCCCCTCTACAGACACTAATGGGAGGGTAGGGACACCACTGGGTACACCCCAGATAAAAATAGGAGGATTATTCTACAAATAAGAATAATTTACCCCAACACCCTTAGCAATACACCTGTCTTCTGAAGAATGTATAGTAAGTTCAAAAAGGATGAAAATGTGATGGTGAACTCAATAGCAGCATTTTCTTTTTCCTGGGAATACATTAACCTTACTAAATCCCATAGTAGGAACATTCTCAATGGATATACCTGCAAAGAATTGGGCAGATTGCCAGCACAGATATAGGAAGAAACTTAGAGCAGTGCAAGATTCTGATATGGTGCATTGTGATGAAGTCTAGAGACCTATGATGACACAACTGAAGTAAGGTTGTACAAACGAATGACTTAATAAAACCGATAAGTACATACGTTATGTCACATAAAATGTACATCTTGTACATTTCTAAAGATGCTTTCACTGTTTTTGTAGGTTAGAGCTTGTAAAATAAAACCTTTACAAATAGGTTACAACTCATAAATACCTACAGTACATTTCTCTGTAATAAAATGCATACTGTACATTACTCTTTGACACAAGTGACATTGGAGTGACATGTCTTGTGGTTGATGGAAAACTCCAAGGTTTCCTGTCACCTCCCAACCCAATCAAACATCGTGTGTGTTGTTTCACATAAAGTGGGACATGCAAATGTCAAATTCTCTTCACCACGTACACATAAGTGAATGAGAAATGGAAAATCCCATTGAATTCTAATTATCTTTTCTACAATGTAGCACTGGCTTATATCATTTGTACGAGGGATTGTTGTATATAAATATGGATTCCGCCTGTGCTGAGTTGTGTTCACACAATACAGGGTCAGAGCTATCATACTGTAATACAAATGTTGTTATAAAAATGATCTCTCGCTTCTCAACAGTTACAGGTCTGTGATCGTGCACAGGCCAAAGAGTAGGAGAAACAATTAAAATCATTAACTTTTGCATGAGTTGTTTTCAAAGAAAATTTTAGCACACGGACCTGTATCCTGCAGAGATTGTCAAAATAATATTTTTATAAGAGATCCAAGACAATACTTGATAAATATATCGGTAAAAGAGCCCTAGTTGGGAAAATTAAATTTGTTAATCAAGAATGACATATTTGTGAGGAAAGATTACCATATCCAGGACAGAAAGATTACTGCTTTGATCTGATTTGCTTTTTAATTAGATGCTCTTTATTAGATTTTAAAATGTTTTCCATATCTAAAATCAGTTAAAGCATTTATAAGCAGAAATTCTATTAAATTAAAACAAACTTTCATCTTTCTTGTTTGCATGTGCAAACCCTCAATAGATATTTGTGTTAAAGAAAGATCAATTGAACATTTGATTAAAGGATTAGCTCATTCCGCTGTATTTTATGAATAAGCATTGAACACCAACTTAAATATATGTATTTTAGCTGTTTCTTGTACAAGAAAAACCTTGGCAATGATTGAAATGCTAAACATATTTAAAGAGACTATCACTTTGTGCGTGGCTCCACCCACACAGCCACCTCCTCCAGTCACAGATCATTTGACAGGATCTGTGACTGGAGAAACTACAAGTTGTAGTTCTTAATAGAATACAAGTATGGTGACATAACCACACTTTGGTGCGGGGGGTGCTACCCGCACCTGGTTGACATCATCGGAGGGGGTGACACCAAAATGACTGACAGCGATTGGCTACTCAGCCACTGAGTATTCCCTTAAAAGGAGGAATGGGAAGAGTCACATGCTTTCTGGTACCTGGATGTACCAGGTATATCACATAGCTCTGATAGGTGAAGGGGGTGCTCAAGACTTGTTACTTCATTTTAAATAGGTAAAGTATTGGTTCACTTTAAAACTGGTATTCTAAGCAATCTATTCCCTGGATCACCTCACAGAAGACATATTTCAAAATCATTTTCTCTCAACCACACGAAACCCCTCTTTTGGGATACAGAAAGTTGCCTCTAGCTGGCCTTCTTTACAAATCTACAGCATAATGTTCAAAGCCGACTTCATCAACAGATTCTGCAAAAAGAAAAACTGAACTGCTAAAATATTGATGTGCTCTGCTCTGCTCTGCTTCTCAGTACATGCTGTGTAAATCTCCAACGCAAGACTGGAAGAAAAGTATTTTAAAAGAATTATAACTTTGCTGGCTTTCTTCTGAAGAAACACTTTTACTTTATCTTAAGGTATAAAGTTGTATTACTGCAGTTTAAATAGATGCTACTGTTAAACTTAGGATCATATATACAATGTGATATATTATTATATAGATGTCATATATGAAGATAGATAGATAGATAGATAGATAGATAGATAGATAGATAGATAGATAGATAGATAGATAGATAGATAGATAGATAGATAGACTTCTTCATATGTAAGTTTCGTTCCAAATTGAAATTCATATGAATTTCTTTAAATTCGGACATTCAGATGCATCCGCATTTCCGAATTCAAATTTTATCTTCATTTCAGATGCATTGGAATTTCCAAATTCGAATATATCCGAAATTTTGGATTCATCTGAATTCAAACTAATCCAAATCTGTTATTTCAGAATTTAGGCCGAATTTCCAAATTTCCAATTCTAATGACCAGTACAGACTAAAATGACCAGTATGGACTAAGATGACCAGAGCGGACTAAGAGGACTAGTATGGACTAAGACAGGGCTCAAAATTTCAAGTCCTGAGCTACTAGCCAGACCTTAAGAGTCACTAGCCACCAGTTGCCCCACCTAACCCTTAAGGCCGTGACACACTGCACGCGCAGAGCGAAGCAAAGATATCCGGCACGGAGCTTTGCGTGCAGTGTGTGAGCTGAGTGCAGTTAGATGATTGACTGCACCTTCAGCCAATCGGTTCGTGCTTAACAACCAGCCAGACGTCGCATGCAGGATCGATCCCTGGTTTATCTGTGAGTGATTAGTGAGGTCTGCAGCAGACTTCACTATCACCCCCAGATAGCCAGGGATCAATCCTCCTCACATACAGCCTTTCTTTCGGCCGGAGCGCGGAACTGCCAGAGCTCCGGCCGAAGGAAGCCGGAGCTGACAGGAGCTGCTCTGCGGTCCAGTACCAGTATGGACTAAATGGCCAGTACGGGACCAAGATGGCCAGTATAGACCAAAATGTAGGCCAGTATAGACCCGAAAAACTAAATATTCTAGATGATCCGAATTCCAAATAACAAAATGAATTGAATTTTGGATCCGAAATCCCCCCAAAAAATTAAAATTGATCTGAAAGGGAAACAAAACTAATGTTTTGAGCCTTTACATGTCTACTTCATATACACTACCTGGCCAAAAAAAGGTCACACACTCTAATATTTCACTGGGCCACCTTTAGCTTTAGTTTTTTGCCAAGATCACTTGTATGCAGCCTGCAGGTCTGCCATTCTCCATTGGGGGGTTTGGCGGGTAGAGGGGCTCATTGATGAACCTGGCCTTGGGGCAGCAGAGAGACTAAATCCGGCCCTGCCCATCTAGCCCTATGGAGAGGCACTCTGACCAGATCAACATCTGAAGGAAAAAGTTCAGTGTGTTCTGGAGCAGGCTCTAACCAGACCAAATAGCCAGGAAGCTGAATACTTACTTTGTATCTGTTTGATGCTGAGAACCCCTGCAAGGGTAAACCTGGTGTAAAGGTACTTCTGTTGGTGAATAAAAGTAGGCAGGAGCCTTAAAACATACTTTTCAGAGT
>NW_017306302.1:643677-674330 GCF_000935625.1 Nanorana parkeri | reverse complement strand
CATATAGATCATTGCTTGTATTAGCACAAAATATTCCTACCTTTGTAGCAGCCAATCACAACCCAATACATGTGACAGGTTCAGGTATTACAAGCCAGAAATCATTAAAATCCCCATAATTTCCTGAGAGGTCCAGACTTCCTGTTTAACCCTTGGTAAGGTTGTGGCACCCACCCTTCCATCCCACCAAATAAAGCATTGTTTTTAGTATAACTATAATATATTAGGTACTAACTAAAAGAATAATTTTTTTTTAAATGTTATTTCTACCCCCCACCCTTACCCCCCTTCCCCTTCCATGCTACACATGAAAAGCATTAGAAGCCATGACACGGGGCCATGTGCTCAGTACAACTTGCACAGAATTGCTTAATTAGACAATACATTGTTCTCATCGTAATAAATTGAGAGAAAATTAATTCAGTACCAAGCTGACCTCATATTCTTGGAATTATTCTGATTACCTTCACTGCTCGGGAAGAAAAATACTTATGCAATGCCCTTTTTTCTGTATATTATTTAAAGTAAACCTTTAAGGTTATAAATATGTGAGCTGTCATTGCTGTCTTTAAAATGCAAGATCCAGATCCCTCACCCTGATGCTGGCTTGCTATCTATTGCGGTACAAGCATGTAGCTAGTTACATAGTTACATAGTATTTGAGGTTGAATAAAGACATCCAAGTCCATCAAGTCCATAGTGAAGTCTGAACTAGTAACGGTTGATTTACGATTGACATTCCTGGCATGCACCCACCTCCAGAACCTAACATCAGCTTGAGAGTTTAACCAGTCAGAGGAGAGGAGTGTGTTAATGACCACTGTAATGGCCAACACAATCAGGGAAGTTTGGCAGGTTTATTAATGAAGATGCAAAACAAATTCCCCTCTAAACAGGCGCATAATTAAGAAGTGGTCAGGGTCAGGTTTTATTCTGTTGCAGAGCTACTTCAGGGCAGCTGAGGGAGAAATGTATTATTACAGCTGTAACATTGTAATAAATCTGTCCCACAATCTGTCTCACTGCTCCTGCAGAGACTGTCAGTCACCACACCCGGAGGGATTCCCCTCTCCACTCTCCGTTCTTCCAGCGCTGACTCTAGAGAGGTAAAGCCAGCTGTCAATAAGGCAGAGGGGTGGATCCCAACAATATTGCCCACTATAAGCTGAGTTTTGGGTCACAGGAGGACATTAGTAAATGTCATTCTGTAACCCTAAACAGAACTATGGCGAAAGAAAGGTCGAGCTATAGTTCGCTTTTAAAGGGAAAATAAGCCTTGCCTTATATAGTCTCTTATTCTGTGCACATTTATGCAATTGTTGAAGTTTTTAAACATATTTTCTTTAATTTTAAAAATGAAATGGTAAACTAATATAAATGGACACCACAAATCCCATTAGTTTTCCCATTAATGCTGCAAATTAAGCAGTCTGCTGTACTATTATCTGAGGAATTCCTTAGAAGTGTAGTATCGGGAAGACAGAGCAAACTGATGAAATCATTTTCCAGTATTAACAGTTAAAACACATTAGCTTGTTCACTGCTAAAACAAGAATTCCACTGCAGAAATGGCGTGCGGACTACTTAGAGGTTGAGACGTAAAATACACATTCCAAAAGACAACTTTCTTAGAACTGACTCCTTCTGGCAAACCTTTTTTTTTTTAAAGGAGTTTTTGTAAAGGTGTTTAAAAGAGTTTGGGGAGGCTAATTTTTTAAAAGAAACAAAGTGGCAAGACATGTCAACAATTTACAGCTGCAAGGAAAGGTGTGTGAACCATATGGTATTATCTGGATTTCTGCATGAATGACCCCTAAGATATTGTGTGATCTTTATTGATAATATATTAAGATTTTCTTATTGAACAAATAACACACAATATATTATTTAGTTATATCTTTATTGAACAAAAGATTTACATTGTAACTTTAGTTTCCTTTTAGTTTTCTGTAGGTGAACCAAATACATTACTACAAAATTTTTCAATTCTTTTGCTTTCTTTCTAGAAGAAATTGCTCTTGGTTTCACCATGGTGTCATTGTGACAAACGCTACTGCATCTGTATCCCTTTAGAAATGGATGACACTTCAGAATGAAACTTCTAGGGTGTGTGCAGGGGAAGCCTGAAATTTGACTTGTACTCAGTGCAGACCTATTGTCAAAAGAAGTATGCCAATCACAAAGCACTAAAAAAAAGTATATTTTAGGGCTCTCTCCCACGGCTGGGAAACTCAGAGTTAAGGACCACACTTATTAGCGATGCCTTGATACAGCAGTGTGTCTTCCACATATACAGTATCTGCACATGTATGTAACTAAAACGTCTGTTTTTAACCTGATTAGTTGAACATATTAGTTTGTTTTTGTTGCTGGCTAGCCTGAGAGTATGCTGGGGGCCTCTTTTGTTCTATTTTGTATCTAGCCCTGCCTATGGGCACCTTTCCCTTAATTTTGCATTTGGTGCAGACACACACACTGGAAGTCTTCAGCCACCTTGTTAAGGTAATGTCTGGGCTTCTGGTCTGTAGCTGTGCCTTTAAAGAGTATAGGGCTGCCTCCAGGTGAGCCTGCACCCTGTTTGTGCATTACTATATATCTGTCCCACAGTTGGAAAACTCAGATAGTGTAGGCAGGGCGTAGCAAGGGGGGGGGGCATGGGGCAGTTGCCCCGGGTGCAAAATGTTGAGGGGCACTGCGGGCAGGGATCCCTCTCCCAACTCTCCTATCCCTCCCAGCTTTACAAGAAATACAATCCTCCTTGGAACTGTACGCTAGGCTTGCCACCTGTCCGGTATGCACCTAGACAGTCCATGTTTTGACTCCTGAATGTGCTGTGTCCAGGTTTCAGGCCAGCTGAAACCTGGGCACAAGATGTCACGATGTCAGATGGACAGGGGCAACCATGGGGTCCTAGTGTTCCAACTTGATTGCATGAAAGAGGTATGGGACACATAGGGATGCTGGAACTTGGGGAGCAAGGAGGTGTCTGAAACACAGGGTGCAGATAATCTAAGCCTTGAAAGGCACAGGGGTTCTGCTTTAGGCAGATGTGATGCTTGCTAATTCTCCTCACTCTCTTCTCTGACTGTCTCTCCTCACTCTCTCCTGGCTGTCTCTCCTCACTCTCTCCTGGGTGCCTCTCCTTGATCTCTCTACTGAATGTCTCTCCTTGCTCTCTTTCCTGGATGTCTCTCCTTGCTCTCTCCCCCACTCTCTCTCCTCGCTCTCTCCTGGCTGTCTCCTCTCTCTCTCTCTCTCCTGGCTGTCTCTCCTTGCTCATCCTCCTGGCTGGCTCTCCTCATTCTCTCTCCTGGCTGTCTCTCCTTGCTCATCCTCCTAGTTGTCTCTTCTAGCTTTCTCTCCCCTGGCTGTCTCTCCTCTCTCTCTCTCTCCCCTGGATGTCTCTCCTTGTTCTCTCTCTTGGCTGTCTCTCCTTGCTCGCTCCACTGGCTGTCTCTACTCGCTCTCTCTCCTGGATGTCTCTCCTTGCTCATTCTCCTGGCTGTCTCTCCTCGTTCTCTCTCCTGGATGTCTCTCCTTGCTCATCCTCCTAGTTGTCTCTTCTGGCTGTCTCTCCTCTCTCTCCCCTGGCTGTCTCTACTCGCTCTCTCCCGTGGCTATCTCTACTCGCTCTCTCTCCTGTCTGTCTCGCCTCTCTCTCCACTGGTTGTCTCTACTTTCTCTCTCTCCTGGCTGTCTCTTCACTGCTAGAGCTGTCATAACGCACTAGGGGTATGGGAGGTACAATACTTGCCTTACTCCGGGAGCGAACAACTCACGCTATACCAGTGTAGAGTTAGGGACCGCACTTTTTAGAGGTGCATTGACAAGCCAGTGTGGCTTCCCCATAAATCTATACATGGATCTAACCAAAACCCCTGTTTTTAACCTGAGTAGTTAAACAGATTCGTGTTTTTTTTGCTGGGGACCTTTTTTGTACAGTTCTTGGTTACTGAGAATCTATTCTTTAAGTGGACAATCTGTTTATCTGAACCATACTCTTACCGAAGGGAGTATTTTTAAAGGCCTGGTTGTTTACCAGTCCACAGTAAAAATGTCTTCAGATGGATTTAAAAAAGTACTCCTACCACTCTACCAAGAAATAGAAAGACTGTAGCAAGATTACAATAGTTAATGTAAAAAATTAGCATAAGGTTAAATGAAGAAATCTATTTAACTTGCCAACGCTTCTGTTCATATGTCCACTATAGGAAAAACATCAAAAATAATAGTGTCCACGAAAGGAAGCCACCGAAAATCATTGTTCTTTAAAAAACATATTCAGCACATATCAAGTTTATAAAAGAGCACCCAGATAATCCTCAGTGCTTCTAGGACAATACTCTGTGGACAGAAGAGTATGCTAACTCTTAGCATTGTAATGTGGTATTGGGGCACATTTGGAGCATTCTGTTAGCCACACACAAGTGACTTTCTTTTTGTTTCATTTTATTCAGGTTTTGTTGGGCCAGTCACTTGACACTTTGCTGTCCACATTTACTAAGTAAAAATTCACTTTGCGAAGTGAACATTCCCCACGCCACAACATTCCCTTGTAAATGACATTTTGTTAGGCCTGGAATATAGCTATAGGTTTTTTTTTTCATTGTCAAGATGTTATTATAAGCACAGAACAGTATATAGTCATTATACTGTCTAATCTACAAAGCTGTGAGCACTGCAACATACAGAAATGACTAGAGTGACAACAAAGCTACCTGGCAGTAACCGCAGAGCTCCACCAAGGAGCAGACCTGCTCAGGGCAACTCAAGTTACTCACAACCTAACGCTGAATAAAAAAAACTGGCAAGCTGCCCACTTATTAATTCACTTTCTGGAGATCAGCTTCTTCAGGCAAAGGTAAAACAAAGAAAGTATGTTTGGGAATGACATAATCTGAAATCAAACAGTGGTGTACGGCATACGCATATCTATTTCTAATTCATTTGAAAGCCCAGTGATAAGAGATTTTAAAGTATGCAACCATTGTAAGACGGCTCAGCTAAATATTCAACTTTGCATATGCTATGTTAAAAACAACACCCGACATCAATATTATGAACAGTGTTTTTGCTAGTTCTCAGGCTTTCAAAGAATGAATTTGCTTTGTATTGTACCCTATATTGCATTCTTGCACTGCCTACCATCTTGTTAGTCTTTCTCAGCCAGTTTACCTTCTCCTAAGAGGGAGGATTTAAAGCAGACAGAAGTGACATCACAAAAGTGAATATGTGGGATGGAATTGAAAAAAGGTACATCAACCTGTCTACATTGCCTTGCATGCCACACACAGCATACGTAGTATTTCTGGAATTTCTTATAGACTACATTGCTTAAAACATATACCCATTCAGCGCTAGGGCAACCCAAAACTTTTTTAATATTTGTATTTTTAATATTCCAGTAGAAGTAGTATTACACACACAGCACACAATTTCTTTTAGAACTCCCTGGAAAAATCACATCCCCATTTAGTTTTGGTAAGTCTAAAAGAAATGTAAAGTTTACATTTTGCCCATTAAAAGGGCAGACATATGTGCACACTACATGAGCGTAATTTAAATACATGTTTGGGAAGCCTCAATTGATAAAACACTTACCCCCTGAAGCTTTTCAGGACGAAAACAAAAATAAAGTATTTATTTTTAACTTGACAAAGACGTGTATTATTTCAGCAAAAATAAGTCAGCAAATATGTCACTGACTCCATGCATCAAATATGAGCACTTTTACCAGGTTGCAGTTTACTGGGGAGACTGCAACCACCACTGCTCCTCCTTCCACTGATCAGAGTCCAAGCTATGTTGGCCATGAAAGAGGATCCTTCCATGGTGCATTTTTTTGCTCCCTCTGTGATGGGAGGATGCGCTGTGGCATTTTGCTTTTGTGACATGGATCCAAAAGGGTAAATAGCCAGAAATGGTCCTTCTCTTTGATGACCCAAATTCTGGGGTCCTTGAGCACTACAGCATCAATGAGCACATTCACCACAAATATCCAGTGGCAGATGAACCCAAGTCTTTGGTGTCACTGAGGAAAACAGTGTCATCAATTGTCTCCCCCGCCACCCACGTACAACTCCTGGAGTTTGGAAGGGGTGAAACGTATCCCTGAAAGCTTGTCTGCATATCCTCCTCCCCCTTCAAAGCTGGCACCCTAACCCTCTCTGTGAAGCTTCTACCATGTTTAGTGCTGCATCAGTGGGACAGAGACTGGATAAAATGGCCCCTGAGAAACCCTGGAGTCCTCCTTTTCCTCCGGCTGTGCCTCCAGTACCCAGTCTATTACACCATGCAGCCTTGGATACATTACCAGGAACTACTGCACAAGCAGGTTGAGGACATGTAACAGGCAAGGCACATGTGGGAACTTTCCATGCCAGAGGATGGACAGCATATTTGTGGTGATGTCACATGCAACCTTCCCTGGCACAGAATGGCATGGGGTCAGCCATATCTCCGGCCTACCCATGAAAAGCTGTCTGAATTTCTGCCCCACTGTGGCTCCTGTCCCCCAGGTGTACCAGCTACAAACAAACTGCCCAGTCAGTAGCGTAAAAAAATTCTAACTGGCAGGATTCTGCAATATAAGAGTTAACATATTAACCTCCCTGGTAGTCCATTAAAGTGCTCACATTTATGTGTTTTGTTATTTTCAGTTTTGGCAAGAAGCAGGAGGCAGATCTCTAAATGCCTAAAATGCTGACATGTTGAACTCATTTTGAATAAATCTGTTGGTAAAACGGAAATCAATGCATACAATGCATAGAAACAATCTAACCATTCTGACATTTCTGTTATTACAAAGGTAATATTGCATTTATGCCCTTCTCAAAGGTTTAGATAATTAAAAATTGTGAAGGGATAATTGTTTACACAAATCCAGACAGACCTATTTTTTTTCAACAATTTACATCTAAATTCACAGCGCGAACACATGTATAGTGCTGTAAAAAAGAAATCTCATTTATTATTTAGTCAACACCTGGCATGACTGAAAGCCAGCTAAAAGTGGCTCCAACTACATTCCCAGCCACCAGGAACACTGGAGATTTAGTTACCTGTTCTGGGGAATGGCTGAAAGTCTCTACATATTAGTTTACTACTGGAGGAATTACAGGCATCAGTTGTGGAGAGGATTCCTAACTGGCGGGCAAGTTCGTGGAAAGAGGTTTATTTTTTCCACAGTGAATCAGTAACTGTGACATTACCACTAGAGCCGAGTGCTCCGAGGTCTACCTTGAACATTTGTTTACCTAACTGCAATGTTGAATAGCTTTAATTTTAAAGTTTAACTCCAGCCAAAGTTGTTTTCTTTTAGTTTTAGCTATTAGAGTAGGAAAGCGCAAGCTCCTTTGACAGCAGCCACAAATGGTTTAAATACACTTTTTGTGCACCAATACCTTTAAAAACCTAAAAGCCTTGTAAAAGCAGCAGTGACATCATCAATGTGCAGTACATAGCCCGAGCAGAGATGTGGGAGGGACCCAGCAGTCCACACCCTCTACAGGCTACCTATAGAAAATGCCAGGGAGTGGATACAGAACCAGTCAGCCTGCACAAGGAGAAAGAACAGCAATGACTGGGCTTGATCACAGAAGGCTCCTGCACAAAGTAAGAGTTTCACACTTCACAGACCTGGAAGAAATGACACAAAGCACACCAAGTAGGAATACACATGCCTCTTGTATTTAGACAATATTTGCTTATGTTCTCATTGGGGTTCTTCCCCTCACTTCCTGTTCTGTCCGTCATCTGCCACCCGGACTGAAAGTGGGGAGAAACATCCACAGTGGAGAGCCGAAAGCAATCAAAATCTTACTGACTCCTTCCCACTGTTTTAAAAAAAAATCTTATTGTTGTCTGCATCCTCATTGGAGAGATCTCATGTCCTATTCTGTCTGACACCTGTCAAATAGACAGAAGGTGACAGGAAATCTTCCTGACAAATCAATGTCCATGAACCCATCTCACACCTGACTGTATAGTTCCTGAAGATTGGCGGGTGCATCGGTGACAAACGGATGGCGCTGTCAGAAACACGAAGATGAGAAGACACCTGTACTTCAAATTAATTGGTAAATACGTATTTTATTGACACATATGCGTAATATCACATGATAGCTATTATGTGATATTATGCACAAATTTGGAATTCCAGTGTCTTCTCTTCTTCATCTTCCTGACAAAGACACAGACAGCAACAAAACTTCATTGACGTTGAAACACTTGCGTAAGCTATCCAAAGACTAAAAAAATATGTTTTGGCCAAGGTTGAGCTTTTAACCAATACATCTCTTATGATATAATCTTTGATGGTCTCACGCCGGAATTATGTCACTACTAAGGCTGAGAAACCAAATATCGGTTCACCTCACAAAATAGCTGGCTCTAAAGGACACGTATAACAAGTACAATATAAATGAAGCCTGTTTCCTCTTTTATCAAGAAACCGTAAGGCAAAAACATCTGTTTAGTATCCAACGTGATAAATCCATACGGCAAGCTAAGGCCACATCCAGCAATGATTCAAAAGATACAGCAAGTGGGTACTGAAATCTGGATGTGAGCAACATATTCCTTAAATCCACACCCATCGATGATTCCAAAGATACAGCAAGCAGGTACTAAAGTCTGGATGTGAGCTGAATTTTCCTTAAAGGCCACATCCAGCAATGATTCCAAATAGGGATGCACCGATACCGGTTTTCGGGGTGAGTACCGATATTTTTTTTCCGCGACTCGCCAATACCAAATACCGATACTGGAAGTCCCATAAGGAAGCCAGGCGGAGTGTAATGACTCGCCACCTGGCTTCCTGATTAGTCAGGAAGCCAAGCGGCATAAAAAGACTTGCCACCTGGCTTCCTGAATAGCAGGGGAGCCGTCCCCATGCTCCCTCGTCACCCAGTGACGAGGATGTATGGAGCCTGCTTCCTGACCAATCAGAAAGCCGGGCGCCGTGTAATGACTCGTTGCCTGGCTTCCTGATTGGTCGAGAAGCTGGCCAATCAGGAAGCCGGGCAACGAGTAATTACACCAAGTGACGAAGGAGCATGAAAGCGGCTTTCTGGCCAATCAGAAAGCCAGGGGGGGGGGGATCGGGTAAGAACTTGCTGTCCGGCTTCCTGGTTGGCCGGGTTCCCAGGGCTGGGGGAGCTGGCTCCATGCTCCCTCGCCACCGAGGGATAAAGGAGCTGGCCAATCAGGCAGCGTGTAATGACTCGCCACCTGGCTTCCTGATACCGGAAGCTCAGGTATTGGGCAAGGCATCGGAGCGGCAAATGGGTGCTGAAATCAGGACGTGAGCTGCATATTCCCTAAAGAGAAGGTGTGCTTTGCCTATGCTGGACAAAGCAACTGATTCACTTTAATATTTTCCTCACTGATAATACATATTCACCTTTCCTTTGCGCACCCTCTGCTCTGTTCAGCTGGCAGGAAACCTAGCCCAGTGTATGTTGAGTCGCTCAGCCCAACTGGTGATTGGCCTAATGCTGTCTCATAGAGTGAGTTACATGTTCTATCTTCCAGACCCCCATTGCTCTGCTGTTTCAGACTAGCCTGTTTTTGTCACTGGTTTCTAAGCCCAGGCCTGTAACATGCTAAAGAATGCCAAGTAGCTCAGGGCCCTTAGTCTGCATCTGCACTTTACAGCTGCTACAAAATAGCTGATTGATGGGACTTCAGAGTGGTAATGTACCAATCAGACAACCATTCCTACTAGAGGGGTTGGAAATTGAAATTTAAAATGCAGGTACCCTGGAGCAGTTCATCCTCAAAGTTAAACAGCACTCAAGTTGTTCCCATAGCAACTTAGCTCATAGCAACTCCTACTTAAGCACCTGCTCTTTCTTTACATTAAAGGCCAAAAGGCTGCTCCGTTACTGCTGAGAGTAGGGAGCTGAACTGCAAAGAGAGCAAACTGGAAGACTTCAAGCCCAGCTCCGGGGAAATTAAAAGTTTTCCCCAGCAGTGGGGCTACCTCTGCACTGCAATGATTAGCTTGTTTATGCCTAGGGGACAGGAAAAAGCTGTTTCACCTACCTGATCCCTGCTCACCTGAAAGTTGGGCTCTCCCCTTCTTCCCTTCCCCTTCAACTGTATAATGTCCCTCAGAGCCCTCATGTACAATGCCGGGCTATGGAGCCTGCATTGTACTTGATCACAGTCAGCAGTCCTTAAACCACTGGAGCAAAGGGGAGAAGATACTGTAGGGACCAGTCTACCAGCCTGGAGGGATGTGGAGAGAGCGGGGATCAGGTAAGTAAAACTTTTTTTTCATGTCCCCTAGGCATAAACGAGCAGTGCTTGCAATCCTTGCAGTGCGGAGCAGAGCTCCACCCTAACCTGATGTCTCAAATTCTGATGGTTGAATTATCCTCCAGGTACATTTAGTATGTTGCTAAAGCCAATGACAAGTTTTATGTGCAATAGTTTGTGCGCCCATTCCTTGCCAAAAATCCATTATTGTCAGCAACCCTCACCTCCTGCTGATGCGCCAAATCCAGGTTTCCATGCTGTTCGTAGAATACTTACGCGCATGCGTGTAGCGCACAGAAAAACACGGCAAATGGCGCATCGGAAGTGACGCGCAGGAAAACGCGCCAAATGGCGCACAGGAAGTGACGCACTTAATCAGAATTACTTCCCTATTTAAACCCGGCCTGCAGACCTACAGATCGTTGGATTGTCTTCAGCCCCCTCCCCGTGTTTCTGTATCCTGCGATTACCTGTCCCTGTGAACTGCCTGTCTGCTGGATTTTGACCCGATACCTTGCCTTGACTATTCCTGAAAGCTGCCTGCCACTGACCTTGGACTGAATATTGGACTTCTCTTTTGCTCGATCCCTCTGTACCTTCTACGCTCTCCTGGTTTTGACTTCGGCTGGCTTTGACCCTGATTTCCGGATTACCCCTGCTCAGCTACAGAAGCAATCTTCTGCTTGCACAGTTTCAACACCACTGGCATCCGTGCCACTCGCTGTCCGCCAGGTCTCTGTCTCCACTTCCAGAGGCCTCAGGACAAGAGGTGCAAGGGAGGCCTCACACGGTCAGTCTCCCCTCAAGTACGTGATATTTATGAAATTATCACTCTATTTCAGTTGGATTCCCCAATTAAATGTTTATTTCAGATTATGGATAATTAAAAAGGGTCATGTGACATCATTTTTTGCCTATATAATGGCTACAGCAGTTTGGCAGAAGTTGGAAATCTGGAGGAGATATCTCACCACTTGAGTTCTTAAACAAAATCAATAAGCCAATGTGTGATTTAGCTTCCCAGCAAACATACAAAACTGCAATTATAGTTTGGGGGAGTCAGCCTTTAAATCCCTGGAATGTCAGGAGGGTGTCACTTAATTCTTCCCATTTTAGTCAAGTGTTTTGTGAATGAGTCCAGCCTGAATTCAGATGTGCAAGTAAAGTGTCATGTTTCCCAAGCTGTCTGACCTTATTAACAAATGCTTGTGTAATGATTGTATCCCGAGACACTATCTGCAGTATTTGCTGAGTTTATGTAAACAGAAAAATGGCAAAACATTATGAAATATACTAGTTGCTCTACAGATAATCTATTCACTGCTTCTAGCTGGTATATTGATGTTTCGTGGAACTCTGTAGGATTTTTTTTCCCCCAAAAAAAGAAAACTATTGAACGTCAGCGATAGTCCTGACATGTCTGTTGCAAAGCTAACAGTTTGGTTCAGGTCAAAGTACACAATAGTTTTATACTAGATTTGCAAATCACAATTTAAAAAAATAATGGCAGAGATTCAGGGCCAGACCCTGCCTTATTAACCCTTAGTATTAGGTCTTATTAAATCCTTTATTTTTTTTTATTGCAGATTTTTTAAGGAAAACATTTAGGTAAACTTTTTTTTTTAGGTATAAATTCACGTTTCTGATCATGTTCACATATTTATGGGGTCAGTTGGCAGGCCCCTCCACACCTTCACTACATTTTTAGAAGGCCTTTATTTCATCTGTAAATAACTTCTCCATGTTTTGGACCATAAACATAGACATAAATCAATAAACTGTACACTTTTGCTACAGGTAATAGGCTATCATCATTACCAGACAGAAGACATCTTTCCAGACAAAAATACATTTTTTTGGTTACCATAATGTTAATGGAAACACGGCTCGTTTACCATGCTCATTATGACTAAACCACATTGGTTTATCCAGGCCTATTGACCTACACCCACTTTAGATCCATAGCCAATCATATTGCAATAGGAATTGGGTGTTTCCATGGACCTAAAGGTTACCTTAGAGTTGGTAGATTGACTTCTGTGCCCCACTGACCCAGCCACTGGACATGCTGAGATGCAAGCACAATCCTGCTGACCACATTATTGCTGTGTGACACTTTATTAAATGTGAATGGTGGAAGTCATTCATGTTTAGGCCTATGAGGGGAGGCAGAGGAGACATGTTACGAACACCAAAGCCTTTGGCTTGCCTCGAGTGCTAGAGAACCTTGTGGCGAAACTGGAGAGAGAGAAAGAGGTTGCTAGAGAACCTTGTTGCGACCCAACAGAGAGAAAGAAGTCTCAGTGGTTCCTCCTGTTGATCTCCTTCTATTACAGGACTCAGTAGTGATGTGATTGTCAACAGAAGGGACTCCTGTATTCCCCACTGTGTTGTGTGGGATACAAAAAAAATCAACGCTCCCAAAACTTTTGGGTTCCCTGGAGACTTCACATAAATATTTTTTTGTGAATGCAGCTGCGTTTTGGCGGTGCGGGCAGTGGGAAAGGTAATTACTCATAGTCTTATTTTACAGGTATGCTTGTTTGGATGTTCTTTTTGTAAATGTAATTACAGGGTTACTTTAAAAATGAGAGAATTGCACTCCTGCGTTGTCCTTAGCAATGTCCATTGCCCAGAGCTGTTGCAGTATTTATCAGCTCCGGCCCTAAATGCTCCCATTAAAATCCTGTCTTGGTTGGCGATAGAGAATATTGCTGTTCTCCCAGCCCATATACCAAAAGTGTACCCAGGGATAAACAGACCAGCCATTATTCTTTATGGTCAGACCTTTTATTAACAGGTAATGAGTATGATTCTCTTCATAAAAATACTGATACATAGGGGGTGATTTACTAACCTAAACACACGCACGCACTAGGTACGTGTGATTTTTACACAGCAAAATGTATTTATCAACCAAAAAGTCTCTAAAAGCATATTTCCACTAATGCCATATATGGAAAAATCATGCACATGATGCATATATAATGCTGCTTCACAGTTTAGACAAAAATGGTTAGCTCATGCATTTACATTCCTGCATTCATCAACGCAAGCAACACAATGTAGAGCTAATTTACACAACATCACCTTGCAATTCCTGCAAGGCTTTGCACAACACACCTGCTGTGTGTGTACACACTACAAAGGTGTCTAGATTCCACCAATAGATCATGCTGGGAGGGAACACACTACAGAGGTGTATACTTGTTCGTGGCATGTTTATAAGGTTAGTAAATCAACCCCATAGACTTTATTGCTACAGAGGCCTGGGGTGCACACTTGATTTTTGAAGTGAAAGAACATTTATTCTTTAAAGGAAAACTTTAATGGTTTCTAGGTTCATTTTATACGTTTTAAGGTTTTTATATCCAATAAAGAAGAAGTCACTCATTTGACTATTAACATGTACGTGTGTGTCTGTGCGCCTGTTTGTGCCTATGTGTTTGTACGTATGTGTAAATTTCAGCTTGAGGTATTGAGCTCTGTAAACCACAACAGTTTTACAAGAGTGATAACGATGATTTGAGAGGTCCACATACTGGCTATTTAAATGGAATATGTCTTATTTAACCGATACAAAACAATTTTTAAAGTGTTACTTTTTAGTCCTGACCATTAAAAAAAAGAACAAATATGTAAAAAAAAAAAAAAGCTGTGATGCAAGCTAGTTTAACACTCCTTATTGAATATTTTATTTTATTTTTTCTTATGAAGAATGCAACACAAAACACGGCTTGTAAAGTACAGAAACCCTTGATAGATATTACAAGATTATGCACAATTCAACTGCCTAGCATGCAACAAAATCTAAATTACAAAACCTAAATTATTATCTTATGGTGGATTATGGTGGATTGAAGCTTTAAAGAGACTCTGATAAGTGACTATAGGTAACTATAGCAGTGCAGCAAACCTTTCTTTCAGGGCTATTCACAAAAGGGTGAAGAGTTTGGAGAAGGCAGGAGAAGCTAACAATCTAGGCCAAAATAGCTGATTTGGAAAAATTTGCCAATTCAGCACACTTTCCAGTTCAACTATGTTGTCCTAGATTGTTCACTTCTCCTGCCTTCTCCAAACTCTTCACCCTTTAGTGAATAGCCTTGTTTATGTCTGACAAGCAAAGCTTTACCTGTTCCTATTGTCCATTGAAGTTGCCCATCATGGTGATGCACCCTAAAGAATGTGTGTATTTCTGGAGCAGGGGGTTAGCAGCAAGCCTTGACACCTGGCATTCTGCCCTGACAGGAGGGTTTGGTATGCTACTACAGATATGTGCATCTCTAAGATCCATAATGCATACATTTTACAATTGTCATATTAATTTTGAATATACTAAAAACACTCAATGTAGATTGTATCCTTAGAATATTACATGCTGTTAACTGGTATACTAAACAAGAAGTACACAAAGCTGTCTGACAAATAAGCAATTGTTCCAAACTTAAATTGTATTTCACTTCTTGTATTTTGTGACCTATAACTCCCAAAATAAACTGACATTCCAGACATATGATATATCCTATAAATCAGGACAAATAAAATAATTTATTATGAATTACTTTCTGTTAGCTACACTAATTATGTACACATTATTATTGCCAAAGCTGTGAAAACATTTTGCTTTTCATTTTTTTTTTTAATAAAAAAAAATAAGAATTTATATATGCATATGTCATATTAAATTAAAGCCCATTTTTTTCCTTAAAAAAAAACGGTATATATTATGTGTAGGTGTAATAAATGAGGAAGATGGAAATTACCGGTGCTCCGGTACCCAGGAACGAACATTTTTTCTGAAGCTGTCACTCCGGGGTTAAGCCATTTGATTTGGGTTTATGATTTCAAGATAGTCCGTGTAACAGGTGCATGGCAAAAGTGTGTCCTTTGCCTACATACTTAATGCTAAAAGGCATCTCTGTTTCTCATCCCAAAAAGTTTGGAGACATGCAAACTTTACGCTAAAAGGCCTTGAAGGTTGAAAGAGCACTGTTTATTAATATAGGTCCTGAGCTAGCAAAGGCCATGTGATACTTTTTTTTTAAACTAAGTTGATAGGCATTCACTTATAGGACTGCCATATAAATATTCAGTTTATCTAGAAGACTTTTAGAGAGGCTTATTGTATATAAAACTAATTACAGCTATCAAACTTTTTTTTTTTTAACCCTGTACCACTTTTATCAAGCAAGAATGAAACCATTTCAAAAATAACATTTCATTAAACAGTGAAAACACCATGTGAAAACACCACCGTGGTTTGTATTAGTTCCAAAAATAACAAAGGATTAAAAAATGCATACATTTTCCTTCCTGCGGTACAAAGATAGTTTGCTCTGTGTAAACCTTATATGCATCTGCAAACAGAGGCAGAGATAAGCCACGATTAGAAGGTCCATATATTGCATACATGTACAAATACCTAGAAAGACTCCCCCCTAACCCTCACCTCTCACCAATCCAATGAGCAGGAAAATGTACAGGCTCTGTATTGAGAAACTAAGAACAGGATCGGACTGGTTCTGCAAAGATAATGTACAAAGGCTATGCATGGTCATTCCTCTTGTTAACATTTACATAGCTATGGTATCAAATTATGTATTGTATAGGAGAAAACATCTTATTTTCTTTTCCCCTTGACGCAATATCATTCGAGAGTTATGCTAATGTTTAGGTTTTATGCGCTTAATGTCTTTCAGAATGTATTTGAGCACATTAGCCGCATACCTGAAGCTTAGGCAATTTTTTTCAGCTTACTTCAAGATTACCTCTGAAATTAATAGCAACTAATAAAGGGCCCATATAATGTAAACTGCTTATTTAGTATGGCTTATTCTGTTCATGACTTGTTTTGTCTTGATTGTTTATAAGGGAAAATTTTGGTAAATAGTCACAGGGTGAGTATACATGGATTGTACCCCGGCAGAAATACTGTATGTATAAAGAGATACTCTAAAAGTATAGCTTTAATATTTTGCCAGAGTGAAAGGGAACCCCAAAAAGAAAATGCTTTGCCCTGAATTTAAAATGATTATTAACGATCCGTCTGCTTAATGACCAACTGGTGTGACAGCCCGTCTCGAAGAAGTGAAACATCTAAAGGTGCCCATACACCTGCCGATTATCGTACAATAATCACAGGTTATACCGCGATCGTACGATAAACGGCAGGTGTATGGAAGATGTGCGATCGTTTCTACTGTACGGTCGCACGTCTTTTGTCTTCGAGCACGCTCGAAAACCCGCCGAGAATCGTACGATTTTCGGCGGGTTATTGGCGTGCTCGGCCTGCTCAGCAATGGAGACATAAGAAGCCCTCCCACCTCAAGACTGTATGGCCACCTCCAGACTGAACAAACTGCAGACTGGCCTGATATGCAATTAATATAATCAAGCGGACCTGCGCTATGCTGATAACCCTACACCCAGCTGCTGTTCAATCCGTATGGGATACATACAAATTAACTAAATAAACTCCAAAATACACTGCGCTCGAGTGAAAAATACAATAAAGTCAAAAAAATCACAATGTCATCTCAGCAAAGACACAATCCCGTGATTGTCACAATCTATAAGTGTATATAAATATAAAATCTAAATATATGTATCTGTCAAATAAATAATAGCCTATATAATTTTCAGTGCCATTAATGTCTTTAAACAATAAATGAACATCAAAAACACATATGTGAAGAAATAAAGCGCTCCGTGCTTCCAAGTGCTCCACGCTCTATACAACAGTCAAGGTCCGCACTCACCAGATTTCTTTTGTGAACTCGCCTTATAATATGTCGAATTGTCGGCCTGCCTCCCGATAATCCTTGCAGGAGACGCCCGGCGGCAACACCTCCTCCAGCTTTTAGCAGAGATACACAACCGACCTAACCACTTCCGATCTCCTCGTGTATGAGGTCCAGGAAAATTGCTGTGTAGACACCCGGCACCGCACAGCAATTTGTGGTTTTTCAATCTATAGAGATATGAACAAAAAAAAAAGAAAAAGCCTAACCAGAACGCTATGCCCACAAATACCAATATGGGCAATTACCCAAAGAATGGGAAGGTGGGGGGGGGGGCAAAGGTAAGTATTTTTTTCTTTTTTTTACCAACAGCTTTGTTTTAAATTGCCTTTGCAGGCAATTTCAATGTCGGGGTGAAATATACGCTTTAAATAGTGACAACAGAGGAATTTATTGTACATGGGCAAAGTGCATTAGCACAGAAGCTTATAGTTTCCTTTGGAAGAGCATGTGTCGGTGTGACCTACAGGCAGAAAATTGTAGGAGACAGGGGGAAGAGCATTGTCAACCCCATAACGCAAATGCCAAAACAAGGAGGACCTTGATACCAGAATCACCAGCTGTTATTTTCATGAAAGCTAGTGATTACATTAAGACTTTCCAAGTGATTTTATCATGTTAATATTTATATGACATTTTAGTGGTTGGGTTTACATCTACTTTAACAAACTATTCTTGAGTTTTTAGAATTGAAGTGCTGGGGTACATTTTCTTATGTCCCCTGCCTGTATGCACAGATCCCTAGACCGAAAAATCGACAATATCTGTCTGCAACATCTGATTGATAGCTAGCTCTTCGATTGTCAACACTTTAGCTACTTTTTTAATTAATTATGTTATTTTGCCTTTTTATTTTAGATTATCAGTTTTAATTAGCGCACAGCATCCAGTTGTTGTCAAAACACCACCTATATCCCCTATATACCCAGAAAATGTGGTATTTTCTTAGTTGAACACATATAAAATAAATGTAGTGATTTTATCAGCACCATCTGTGGTCCAGTTCTGATTTGTTTTATTAAAAGTCAGCTTTGCTGTCACAAACTGCCCCCCCCCCTTCTTGACATGACGTGCCCAGAAGGACAGGTTAGTACCCCCAGCTCATATTGGGTCACCTCCAACCAGTGGTACATCTTTGACACCCAGTGGGCCATGGTTATGATCACTTGTAAGCCTTTTTGTAACAGCCTTGCCATCCCTGCCCACATTTGCTCGACCAGCGCAGGGAACTCATTATTAGGAAAAAATTCAAATACAAAAAATATCATATGAAAATTATTTTAAAATATCTAAACCTGTAACCAATGAGGCTGAGACCTCCCATACATCTGCAAGATCTTTAATATCAACTTTGGATTTTTTTATCGATTTGTGAACAATAATGCAGTAATCTGCTAGCAGGAGTTTTAAGCATGCTCCAGCGCCTTCCAGAATCCAATTCTGACCCTACTGGACCTCCACCTCTAAGTGTGCTTGAGGCCCCTATTACAATCTCTGATTCAGATGTAGAGTTTTCACAGTTTTCTCCTAAATGCATTCAGCAAATTTCATATGACTCAACTTTACAAGGAGTTTCTGATAATCTAACTGATGCAGTGCGTGCTACCTTGCAATTGGAGTTTCTGCTGTTCCAGGCAGATTGTCTTTTAGGCCTCGTTTACACCATATGCAGTGCGTTCCGGCCCGATTCTGGCCAATACGCACTGGCTTGCATTGCGGCCGGCTCACTTTGTTGTCAGGCAGGAGGGGGCGTGGCAGGCCATTGAAGTGAATGGCACCACGCCGCAATGCGATCGCCCGCACGGGATCGCAAGGCACATTGTGACTGCAGTACGGTGCGATCAAAATGCTGCAAGCACTATTTTGATTGCACCGCACCGGATTGGACTGCACAATGTGCCTTGCGATCCCGTTCGGGCGATTGCATTGCGGCCGGAGGGCGTAGCTACATGTGGTCACTTCAATGACCCGCCACGCCCCCTCCTGCCCGGCAAAAAAGTGAGCCGGCCCAAATGCAATGCAGTGCGTTCCGGCTAGAATCGGACCGGAACGCACTGCATATGGTGTGAACTAACCCTTAGAGCTGCTGCTCCAAAGACTTTCACAATGTGAATGAGCTTTTTCTGTTTTAAAGTGAATTTACTGATAAGTGGGATTCGCCCACTATAGATGCTCCAGTCATCCACCTTAACAAACTTACCACAAACAGGTTAATGATGTTCTTACCTTACCTTCATTGTCTATCAGTTGGATTCCCTACTTAGCTCTCAGCTTGAGTTATCTGGCATAACTGTCCATCACTTATTGGTGGTGACTCAATTTTGTGAATCCATATCTGTGTGGATCAACCTTCTTAAATGAGACCATTCAATCCTGAGGATAAATCCTCATGTCCTAGAGCTTTTGGAACAATTGTCTGTTGCCCTGCTGTGAAAGTCTCTTGCAAGCATTTAAACTTGTGTCTTGCATGGGTGTAATGTCTGTTCTGATGCTTAGGGTGCTTTGGCTGCATGCTTAGCATGCTGAGGATACACCAAAGGAACATTACTCACCCATTATGAGTAGGCATCTCTTTGGTTCTGCCTTTGACGCTGTTATTCCTGATGCCTCAAGTGCTGTGGATGCCCTCCTGTTTTAAAGCAGGAAATCTTGGGATGGGGAGGAGGAAAACCATTCGTCACCTACTACTATGGTAGCAGCAGATCTCAAAGCCTAAATCCTCTGGCTCATCTGCCTAGAATTTTCATGAAAGGTACCTTTCCACTTTTACAAGTAAGAGGTTGCTTGTTAATCCTTGGGGGATTCCTTCCAGGTTTATCTTCTAGCATTTATGGATTCTCAGACTTCCACCTTGTAGCTCCATTTTTAATCTTTGAGTCATGCATCTTTAATTAGCTGCCCCTTCTTGCAATACTGCACCCCACTGTGCTATTTTCTAAAATGGTTTGAGTTCCCTCCACCCTGGGATCTCTGATTCCTACCCTGGTAAAAAGCTATCCTTGAGATTGGTATCCCATTCAATCCTACTCCACAATTAAGTCCTTTTCCATTATCTTGAAATTTCCATTATCTTGAGGTGCACTCAATGCTCAATTCTCTTCAAGCCCTATCCCTTTGTGTGATGGGATTTCGTGATTTGAAAGATTGACAGGGAGTTTCCACTATTATCTTGCCTTCGTAAGAGCCTGAATCTTCAGTATACTCCAGTAGCTTTACACCCTACCCATGGCACTGACTAGTACAGTGTGTCTACCCTAGTGCCTTTCTTTTCTATCTTCCCCATTGTGGAATGCACAGGAGACCCTCACTGAAAAGAGCCAGTGTCCTAGCTTTCCAAAGTTTCTGCTAACCCAAGGATCGTATTGCCGATATGCTTTAAATATAGTAGATCGTTTCCCATTTACCTCTTTAAAGCTGAACTCTGGTTTAAAGAGGCAAATGCAGTGGGGTTACCCCCACAAATAGAAGTACCTTGGGAGCCAGTCATAGGTATCCCCTGGGATTGAGAGCCCAGGCTGTAGACTGGATCTACAGGGGCTGGTAGCATTACAAAAATCAATGACAGTATGACTGGTGAGGCCAATGAGAGAGCAGTTTGAGTTCATGCGATAGTGAATGGTGACCTGTGGAAAGCAAGAGATAAAATGGACAGTTGTGCTTGCAGCAACAACATACAGGAGGTGCCTTGTGACCTTCTGATTCTGGGCAGCTGGCCCCAATGCAAGAGGGAATGCACATAACTAGAACAGTAATGATCAGCATGAAAAGGGGGGCACAAACTATTGATTCACACAAGAAGCCAGAGAGTCCTGTGTCCAGTCCGCCACTGATTGTATATTATTTTATTATGACATAATATTATATGCCAAGCTGCTGTGTACAATATTTCCGGTTTGCTTGACTTTGCCTCCACAAGGACGTGCTTACTTTATCACAGGCTGATATGATCCTGGATCAGAGTGTTGATAGTCCTACCTATCAATGTTTAGTTAATTCTGTCAATAGCAACATTCAAACATTTACACGGTGTAAATTGCATTTCAACAGCTGAAAGAGGGAAAAAAGATACAGATAAAATCATATTAAACAAAGATCTGACTTAATGGCCATATTGTTCAGAACACCCACGTAAAATACACATCGCCGGGCTTATTATTAATTATATCACATGAATGTTTCCATTGCCATTGTCGGAAATTAATTACTGCAGTGTGCCTTTCAAAAGCACAGGAAAAGGTCTTGTGTGGTGCCTGTCTGCCTTCCTCCAATGATATGCGCCGATGTGCCTATGATTAACCTGATGTTTTTACATGTCACCAGCCCTAAATGTCCTATTAATAATATTGGTGCATTGTGAATCAGAATTAAACATTGCAAAACTAGCAGCAGGCTTGTATGCTTATAGGTAGCGGCTGACAGATAAATGCAGGATTCAGAAACCATTCAGTCTAACAAAAGAGCTAGCAGAACATTTTAAAGTGAATACATAGCGTATTATACATTGTTTATTTATTTTATATTTATTTATTTAGTCCTGAACTAAAATAAAATATTGTATTTATTAATCGGAGCAATGTAAGAGTTTGCAGGTAAATATTTTGTATTTACTATTGCCAGCGAGCAGGTGGCACTAGGCTCCTTTTAACAGGGTAACCCTAAAAGATTTGTTAAACAAACACCTGTTGTTTGCAGGACTGAATACCCGAATTTACATTCCCATCCCCTCATCCCTGCTTACTCTATTCAAACGAATGTGTATGGAGATCCAATTGGAGAGATACAAGTCTATCAGATAGAGATACAGTCACAAAGGGAAAGGCTACTGCCATGCTCTCTATTTCTGGTCTCAAAACCAGAGTCATGTGTGAACCCAGTATTAAAGGTTTATCTGTATCTTTAAAATAAATATTTCATATAAATAATAAAAAAAATATTTAGGCTATGGCTTTAAAAACACAGTAAATAGTAAATATAATAAAAATGTTCAATAAAAGTAGCCCGAAAACATAATGGTACTCAAGGAACAAGTTCTTGTGCTGACAGCAATAACTAAGATTTCAAACAAAATGCCCACTAAAGTTCTAAAGTGTATTGACTACTTGGCTCCTGTGATTTGAGAGTCCCAAAGCAACGCCACATTGCTGTGCTTATAAATGTGTGGGCTTTTTTTTTAAAGTTACACTAAACTCAGGAATTAAATCTTAAAAATACATTCAAGTACCTTAACTATTATCAAAAATGTATCTTATTTGTGTATCACACGGCTGTAGATCCTCAAATCATCTTTGAACTGGTGCTGACACTGTCCTTCCTTCTGGAGGGTGGCTACTTTTGTTCCCCATGGTCCTTGTGTGTGTTGTAAAGTAGCCACCGCTCCAAGCTCACTCCTGTAATGGACAACAATTTCAATACAAATGAGCAAACTAAACATAAGATTGGAGTCCATCACGGGAGAGAGCGTGCTTACTTTACAACACACACAAGGACCATGGGGAACAAAAGTAGCCACCCTCCAGAAGGAAGGACAGTGTCAGTACCAATTCAGAGATGATTTGAGAATCTACAGCCGAGTGATACACAAATAGGATACATTTTTGTTAATAGGGTGCTTGAAATGCATTTTTAAGATTTCATTCCTGAGTTTAGTATCACTTTAAATCAGCGGCATGGTCATGGTGAAGCCATGCCACAGCTTTTCAAATGAGCCCCTTTGTATTAGTAGACAGGAGGGGAGGTGGTGGCCTCAGGGGTGTCTAGGTGAATGTCTGGCAGACAATCTTTCTAAGAGAACTCCACCATTAGGGTTTGGGATGTTGGACAGGTCTTCTGCCCAGAAAAGTGCAGCACCAAAATAAAACATGATCATGTGCTACATACAGTTATCTAATCAATACATATTCATCATAAGTGGCCTAAGGCTGTATCAACTGAAAACACAGCCTTACCCGTGTCTCATGATTGTGTTCAGAGAGATGAAAATAAACTTTTACCTTTATTGTGATATGTCAATGCATGAAAACAATACAACACATTAAGGAGATTAAGGGGGGGATATGATTTTCATGTACAAGATGTTCAATGGTGACAGCAACATTGGCTATAAACTGTTTAAGATTAACTCCATTACAAAAACTAGAGGCCACCACCTAAAATTGGTGGAAAAAAATTCCATCACAAGGGGCGAAGGGGGTTCTTCACAGTAAGAGCGGTTAGGGTCTGGAACTCACTGCCACCGGCAGTGATTTCAGCTAAGAGTGTAGATTTGTTCAAGAAACTTTTGGTCGATTTCCTAAGGGACCGTAATATTCAGGGGTACAAGTATTCCTAAGAATTAGATGATGCGTGGACCTATATGGGTTGGACTTGATGGACTCATGTCTTTATTCAACCCCAAATACTATGTAAACATTATCATGTGACACAAAGCTACAGAGTCACAATTACAACTTTGCAGATTTCTGCTTTGAATGTATTATATATGTTAACACATGATCAATTCTCAAGTGATGGTTCATGTTTAAATAGACTTGTAGTGAGAGAAATACGGGGGCTGCCATCTTCTTAGAACACAAGTTGCCTGACTGTCTCTGATTTCTAGGGATGGGCTCGATGTTCGAGCCCAACAACAGTTCGACTCGAACATTGGTAGTTCGTATATTTGGCGAACACGCAAGCTATTCGCCTGCCGAGCACCCCACAAGGCACTGCACACCACACAGTGCCTTGTAAAGCCCTGATTGGGTAAAGCAATGGCTCACAGATAAGTCCTGTCAGGTGCCGGACAAATGTAAAAAGTTGGGCAGAGCAGTGATGTCATCACTAGCTCCGCCCGATTGTTTATATTTTGCCGGCATCTGTCAGAACGCCATTCTGTGGCGGGAGTTTGGCGCGAGCATTACTGTACAATTTTATTATTATTACTATTTCTTTTTTTTGTTATTTTGTTGAGTCATCATCGGCATGGACAAAGCTGGACGTCATGATTGACCTTAGGATTACATCGGTGGATCCATTTTTGTTTTTTAGTTTTTTTAAATAAAAGACTTGTCAAAAACATGTCTTTAGTTTTTTTTTCAACTAAAGGATTTCTTCGAAAGTGTGGGATCTTTTTTACAATTTGAGTTTAACCTTTTAGTGAATGGGTAGGGGTAAAAGTACCCCTTACTCATTCACAAGGGGGGCGCATCTAGGTGCCCCTTTATTAAAGGGGTACCCCAATGTGAATGAGCCCCCCTGCCCGCAGAAATCAAGTAAGCTTCTAACTTCCTGTTTGAGATGACAACATTGCTTTTGCTGCACTGCAGTCTCCAGCAGTGTTTCCAGCTCTGCCCAGTTCACCCTTCTGGATTACACAACACTGCCATCTCTCCTTATCTGCTTAACACACTGGGGAGGCCTTTTGTATTCCAGTAGAGAGAACTAATGCAGGGCTGATAACACTGCTTGGGATATCAGTGCAATGATGGCAGAGCTGTCAGCTCACTACAGGAAGTTACATTTCTGGCAGGATGAACAGGTATTTTTCTGCACTTGCAATTGTTTGAAAAAAAAATTAAAAAAATGGAGAATTGTACATGTATTGCAGATATGTCCTGAATATGATTGTGTTTTCATTTTGCCCAGGTATATAATTTTAAGCAGGTATTGGGTGAAAATGAATGTAAATTTGCATGCAGTATTCCCACTTATCTCATATATTGGGATGCATCGTGAAGAAAATATTGCATGTGAATGATGGGTTGGGCAGAATTCACAAACTGATCCTGTAAATAAAATTATCTCACTGAATTGCTTTCCTCCTTCATATTTAAAGCATTAGGCCAGCTGAGTTTACATTACCTATACTCCTAAAATGTTACTCAAAGTAAAGCTATCATGAACCTTGGCAGTTCAAAGTGAGCATATGATTTTAAAAAAATACAAAGTATTCAGTGATAACAACCAGTAGATCCAGAAATATAGAAAGTCAAAGTCTTATGCAAATCCTGAGTTTTCCAATAAAAATTGAGTTTGGTCCGTTCCTTGACTACTACCTGAGTCTCCCTTTTGGTCCTATAATCTGATGGGTGACATATGGAGCCCTGGGAGATGAAAGTGAGCATGGCCATAATCAGAAGGAAAAGTACAAATCTGCAAACGTGACTTTGGCTGTCTAAATCTTTGGCTCTACTGACCCTTTTGACATGTGGATTTCACTTCATGTCTATGCATTTTTACTTCATGTGCTTAGTTTTAACTTCCTAGGTTAGAAATTGAAATACATTTCAATGTAGCCAGATTCTTCACCAAAAACAACACTGAAAACAGAAAGCATCTATTAACACATGGCCTTTGATGGTGATGTCAGCCATTCCATTAGAAATTCAACAACTTCCTCTACAGCAGGCCTTCCAAATAAAAATGTGCAGCACAATAATGGCATCACTAAATCTCACTCCAAATATCATGAGAATAGCAGTTATCAGAGGCATAAGTGGGCTTGATGTGCCGTAGATGACCCCACACTGCAGATATACAACTTTGAGGCTACAGGAACAACAGTGCCTAGAAGAGTCACATGTCACACAAAAAGTAGAATCTGCGGGGTACTGCCTAGCCACAATTAACCTTTCTTGATGAAACCTATCAAATAGCAAAACTTTACTTTTAAGTATAGGTCCACTTAAAGGGGTTCTAAGCCCTCCCTTTTTTTTGCCTATATCTATTGCTAGCAAGCAGTAGATTTATGCAAAAAGTTTTTTTTTTTTTAAACGCTTTAACAGTGGTTTAAACTTACCTCGTTACCGCTGCGCGCTCCCGCCCGAGAATCCGAAACTGCTCGGGCAGCCGCAAAGCATCTTGGGGCGGGCACATGCGCAGTTCGGATTCTCGGCCGGGAGATCGGAAGTGCCTGCAGGGACAGAGGAGTCAGCGCTGGATCGGAGAGCCGCCGCACCGCTGGAGGGACAGATGAAAACATCAGGAAAGAAGAAGAAGATCGGATTAAGAGACATAATTTCAGGTAAGTAAGTTAATTTAAGTATTTACATGGCTGAAAAGTCAGAGGTATATGACACAAAACACAATTTTGCATCCCCAAAATGTACAGAGGCAAAAAAGCTATGTTCAAAACTCCCATCGCATGGATAAGATTCCTCTTTATTTATTTTTAACTGTATACTAAAGATATGCCTTTTATTGCATAATGCCCTATTGATGTCATAAGGGCCATTATAACATACTTCCAAAAATATAACCACTTAGGCCTCTTTCACATGGGCTGATCAGGAGGGGATCCATGCATGGATCCCCTCCTAATTGGTTCAGTACGGACTGGATGTCACCACTGTGACATTCGTGTCCGTCCATTTTTTTCCTCCATCTTGCCACAGGGAAAAACTGAAGTGACCGGACCCCATGTTGGTCTATGAAGAATCAGATGTATATGAGCATGTGTCCACCCATCCATTTAGATATGGCTGCCCATAGACTAGCATTGGGCATCAGATCCACTTGATAAACAGGTGGACCCTATCGGATCGCCCATGTGAAAGGGGCTTTTAACTCTTCCTTTTTCCTGCAGTAAAAAAACAAATTTACATAAATGCATGAGAAACAAAAAATATATACTGATTAACATGACTGGAAAAAAACAATGAACCTTGCACTGCCAGATCAAAACCTTTTACTTTTTGTTTACAGCGTAGATCATGACTGTGACGACCTCAGTCTGTTTAATTAGTCCTACACTTTGTAATGATTACATAACAGTAATCTGCTGTGTTGATATCATACCCTACTATTTCAGCACAGTATCTGTCACATCTTATGATCAATGCTCATACAAACATGTGCACACATGTGACATTGGTAATAATTGGGTGTGTGTTAAATGTTAACAGGTGTATAATAAACACAGCCTTGGAAAACCAAACACTGATGGTTTATATGAAACAGAGTAAATAAGCTCCATCGTTCCTCTGTCTATTACCAGCGTACCCAGAGGCTTTCATATTCTTGGCATTTGTGTTCATTTAAAGAAGGCCTCCATCAAGAACTATTCATTTTGTTTGTGATCAAGTGCAGAGTATGAGAAATGTAAAGAAATAGAGCATGATAAGAGTTCCACTATGAAGCTTGGCTGCTGTGAAAATATACCTTGTCTTGCTGTGAAAACTCCTTCTCTTGCAGAACTTCAGAACTTCTCCCCTTGCAAATCTTGCTGCTGTGTGTAAGGAACTGCCTGTCCCTACTAACCTCCCAAAGGCAGGCAGAAGTACTGTGTTATCATGACCAACTTTTTTTCCACCATGTATCTCCATTTTTGTCCAGTCCCAATGTTGCATGCACACCTGCACCATCTGTGTATGTTCCTCTAGCTTCACCAGCTACGAATTAGACTTTATACTCAAGGTACTGTGACAGTATTCAATTTACTTGTTGGATCTCAGTGTTGTTCTGTAGTGATTTGTTTGCTGTAATTTTTTGTCTTGGTCTCAGCTGCTTGCCATCATTTCTATTCCTGCATGCATCAAGATTCCACTTGAATGCTTCCTACCTTGAATATTGCTTGTCTGGGGCTCTCACCTCAGCCTATCCATTTGCTTTGATTGCCTGTCTACAACAAGCTGTGACCAATGGCACAACCCTAAAGGCCTCAATATGGAGTCAATATTCAGAAAATCCATATCCTTTTGTAGAGGAAGAGAACACAAAATATTTATCTTTTATATAACAAGAAAGCCTCTACCTTTGGGTACAAAGAATGTACCCAAAGACCCCGGTGTACATAAAAGGTAGATGTGTAATTCTAGTAAGCTTAGGGAGCATGAGAAGCGAACGGAAGAGTGGAATTTCCCAGGGCAAACTGTCATGGCAGGTCTTTTGGATATACCGTATATATCATATATATTGGTATATTTTACCTAATTTTAGCCAAATGTTAAAACCCATCTGCACTTTCAGTTTAATCTATGCTCTCTGTGTACTTTCTGGAGAGGTCCAACATACCCCCTGCTGAAGCACAGGTATAACTCTGCAATCAGAAAAGTGTAAGCTCCGACTCAGTAGGGGGTGTACCAGACCTCTGCAAAGAGACTATTGCTTTCACACAGAGATCAAGGGTCCTACTTTACAATATGCTGGCATGGGACACATTTCTCTTCTCAGGATATGACTGCTTTCTAAACAAAACGAACTGCAAGACATTGACATTTTATTTTTTGTTGCACCTGGAATGGTAGCTGATTTTAACTGAAAGGTCACTTGGGCTTTAATTCATAGCTTTAGATGATGCTTTACTTTATTGACCAGTCTGACCCTTACCATATTTCCACTTTATGTTTCCATGAACTCTTTTGAAAGTCAGAAGTCCTTTAATGACATTACTGTATTCAATGTCTACAGATAGAGAAAGAATGGAAGAGACTTCTGACCCCCCCAGATGAAGTTTTGTTTCCCAAAATGCAAAATAAAAAAATATAACATAGAAATTGGCCATTGGTTGAAAAATGTCAATATGTTCCAGTAAATCTTCACCTTGGGAGAGTTTGAGGTAATTATGGACACTTATAGACAGCTTGCGTATTAATTCTGCTGGAATTGGATTAAAATCATCTAATGTCAATGAGTACCCTAAAATTGAACTCGGGGCAAATGTTTTTTTTCATTTTGTGAAGAGTGATGAAGGTTTAGTACCTTTTTTGGCATTGAAAGGAGAAATATGGGATGAGTTAAATACACTCATAGTTAGTTAGAGCCGATGTGTGACATTGCAGGTGTCTCTATAGATGGAGAGCTAAGTGATCACGAACCGCTGATCGCTCAGCTCACAGTCTTCTCCCTGCAGAGAGTACTAACTGTCAGTCACTGCTCCTCTAGAGAGGCAGAGCCAGATGTCAATCAGGTAGCGGGGTGGATCCCGACAATATAGAGATCCATCTCGGCTGCCACGCAGCTCTGTACTGTCAGCATATAGTGAGCAATAGCCTCGCTATCGCCTCGTCCTTTTTCCCTAATCAGTTCAAATGTACCGTATATAGATTCTTGCTGCCTACCCATAGACATGAGACAGTGATAACCAAACAACCATCTACTTTAGCTCCTGTAAGCTAACCTGTGGCTGTGGTTGTCTCTCTGCAGTCCTGCTGTAAAGTGGAACAATAGAAGCTAATATAAAGAAAAATTCTAGGTACACATGCATTATATACATTTTTACTGCACCCACTGCTTGTTAAAAGCAACAGTGCAACGCAATAATTTTGTTTAACTTTAAACCTCCAAAGGAGGGTAGAAATGTAATGCACTTTTCGTGTTACTTTGTACTGTTGCTTTAATCAAGGAATAGCTGCAGTAGGTGCAATGAAAAAAGATAAAGAGATCAGCAATGGCTGCATACATATATCTTTCATTAAAGGTTTTCTTGAACTCTAAACTGCTGGTATTTCCATTAACACAACATTATGTCAATGATTTATACTTTGAAAATTTCAGGGACTGGAACATTAAATATAAGCATAATTGTTCAGATTGAGTATACATTATCCTTAGCTTTCCTTGACCAAAAATGTGTTGACATGATGAATGATTAGCATAGAAAATGGTAAGTCCCTCTGCACTCCTCACAGCATATGAGGCCAAATAGAAATGGTGGTGCTCGCAGTGATACTCACGGATTGAGCCGTGCACAACAGCAGTGAAAAGTAGGAATCACCAGCACTCGGTAAATGATGTTCAAATAATAAGCGTCCATTTATTTGGACAAATCATCACAAACGAAAATACCAACGTTTCGGGACCGCACAGGGTCTACCACGAAACTCTGAATGCCGTCTCCTCTCTGTGTCCCGATATGAGCGCTGGCTCCCCACCCGGTTTGCGCTCCACACACCACCGTGATCTACCTCACTATCGGGTATTATATATATATATATATATATATATATTGTGCTGATGATTTTGCTTATTGTTACTACATACTGCACACTTTTTGTGATGTATACAGCATTTATGTTGGTGCAGTTTTTTCAATCATAGCGGATTTTCGCGCCATGATGACGTCACGGGAAGGTACCTTAATCCTGTTTGGTATTTCTCCGAGGGATATATATGTGGTTTTTATCATGTATTCACTTGTCACATTGTCACCCTGATAAAGGGACCCTGTGCAGCCCCGAAACGTTGGCATATTCAACATTATTATGAGAGTATTTACAGGAAGTGTGAGTTCCATTATAGCAAGGTTAAACAGTCCAAAAAAATTTTCACTAGGATTTTATAAAATTCTTAAGGAAACAAGGAATACAAGCAAATTGCACCATCATTAAAGCTCAGCAGGAGACATACAAGAAGAACAGTAAACTGCCATAAATTGGCAGTAGGTAGAAAACTGGCCATTCGGCGGGAGGAGGGCTATGATGTAGGCTAGGGGTAACTTCAGTGGGTCAGGAATGCAAGCTAGTTCCGTAAAATGAGTGTGGGAAAAGGGTAGGAGTCCCCCAAGAAGGCTGTTAGTAGGCAATATCCCCTCAGGGAGGATGGTCACTATGGTACAAGAGTGGGGATGGTGAAAGGAGGAGGCGTAGGTAGACGGGAAGAGGTAAAGGAAGCAGG
>NW_017306302.1:636884-642624 GCF_000935625.1 Nanorana parkeri | reverse complement strand
AGAGGGAAAAATTAGGGAGGTTAGGAGAAAGAGAAGAGAAAAGGAGAGAGAGAGAAAAAGTATTAAAAAAAGGGGGTGAAAGAAGTAGAAAAGAAGGAGAATACAGAAAAGTGGTGCTCAGAGAGCTCAGGGTTGTCCGTTATGCAGATAGACAAAGTTTACAAACCTTCTGGTTTTCTAGTTTTGAGTACGTAATCCGAGGTTGCCAAATTCTTAGAAATCTCTCATGTGAGTCGTTTAATATTGTTGTGTGATACTGATTTTCGTTAACCAGGGTGTTATTGACCCAGCTTTTATCCTCCTCCAAACTTAAAGATGGGGTCCCACTACGGGTACTCCTAGAATGAGATCCTAATAGGTTGGACTTGATGGACTAATGTCTTTATTCAACCTCAAATACTATGTAACTATGTACTATGTAACTATGTCTTCTAAGCCTTCTAAGATAGTCATTTTAGTGGCTGTAAAGATGCGGGTGACTACGTCTTGTTCACTTCGGGATCAAATTGAGATGGGTTTATGAAGGAGCGCTTCCCAGGGGTTCTTGCTAAGGTTGACATAGAGTTGCAATTGACAATGCATGTTGGAACCTGGCAAAAGATACACATTATTACTATAATCTTTACTATATTTATGTGCAGAAGTTAAATGCCGCTCACTGATAACACTGAAACTATTTTTTCTACAGTATATATATATATTTTAAAAATATCATATATATTTTTTCAATGTGTTTTTGGAATGTTTTGATTAAGCTAATGCTATTACTGTCACACCAGAAACTACTCTATTGTAGATAAGGTTTTACAAATAAATAAATATTGTAAATAAATAGATAAATAAATCCTTATTATGAATGACTATGAAATATCTTCTGTTTCATGAGAATTGCTGAGCAGAAGGTAGCTGTAGAAATTTTTTTTTAAACAAGGGAAAATGTGTACAAAATAACCAATACAAATAATTCTATGACATAAAAGAATATTCTGCAATGTAGCCACGGCAAGGCAGAGTTCACATTACCTATTTGTTTACCTTCCGTCATGTGATCCAGCTAAATTCTACCTCTATGGAGGTGTGTTGTTGTGTGAAAACAGATTTCTAGACTATAGTGGAAAAAAAATACACAAAATGAACAAATTCCACTCAGGTCATTCATATGATTTTCATGTCTTCCCTCGTTTCCAAAACACAGAATATCACATGAAAAGACATAGGAATCTTTTTTACATAACAAAAATTTCCATTTCCATCTTGGGCCTGCTCTCTCAGCTCAATGTTATTTAGGTTAGCTTCACATCTCCGCACGAAAAAGCAAATACCTGTTTATGCACTGATTAAATTCTGTACGACACACATTTCAAACACCAACCGTCTACTTATAAGATCTATTGTGCAAGTGTTACTCTTGATTGAAATCACCGCTGTGGCCAAACGCATCACCGCTCTCCGCAGTGGCAAGGAGGCATTCAGAAGTACTATGTTAGCAGTATCAATGAGGGATGTCCCGATACCGATACTAGCATCAGTATCGGGACCGATACAGGGCAAGTACTTGTACTTTTCGAAATGCTTCGATACTTGCGCTATGTTTTTTTTTCTTTACTTGCCGTGCCGAGCGTCGCGTCACTGCTGCTCCGGTGGGCGGCGCTCCAGGTGGGGTCCTAATTTAGGTGGCCGGCAACTGCCCAGAGGACCCGACCTGGAGCTCCACCAGCGATCAAACAGGCACCAGTAAGTGAGGGCCTGGGCTTAAGTGCGAAGTTTAGTGTTTTGTGTGAACAACAAGAATCTATTGCTGCAGTGTATTTGGGATATGTACTGTACATGTACTACATATAGAATACACTGCAGCAATAGATTTACAATTATCCCCTGCTAATATGAATAGGTTAAATGATCCACAGTACATAATATCTAGCCCTGTACTACGGACATTTAACCTATTCATATTAGCAGTGCAGAATCGTAAATCTATTGCTGCAGTGTATTCTATATGTAATACATATACAGTACATATTCCCAATACACTGCAGCAATAGATTTACAATTCTGACCTGCTAATATGAATAGGTTAAATGATCCATAGTACAACTACATATTATGTACTATGGATGATTTAACCTATTCATATTAGCAGGGGATAATTGTAAATCTATTGCTGCCGTGTATTCTATATGTAGTACATGTACAGTACATATATAGAATACACTGCAGCAATAGATTTACTATTCTGACCTGCTAATATGAATAGCTCAAATGATCCATAGTACAACTACATGTTATGTACTATGGATCATGATTTAACCTATTCATGTTAGCAGGGGCTAATTGTAACTCTATTACTGCAGTGTACTGGACGTGTGTGCTGTATATGTACTATGGATCATGATTTAGCCTATTCATGTTAGCAGGGCAGAATTGTGAGCGCCTCCCACAAGCTGAGCACCAAGACGCGATGCAGCGATCCTGCCCAGCGCCGACTACAAGAGGCACCGCGTCAGGCAACAGGGATCGGAGTGAAACTGTGAGTGAATGAAGCTGGAACAGGGCAGGCTGTAAATCTATTGCTACAGTGTACTGGAAGTGTGTACTGTATATGTAGTACATATATATAGCACACACCTCCACTACACTTCAGCAATAGATTTACAATTCTCCCGTGCTAACATGAATAGATTAAATCATGATCCATACTACATAACATGTAGTTGTATATGGATCATTTAACCTATTCATGTTAGCAGGGCAGAATTGTAACTCTATTACTGCAGTGTACTGGAAGTGTGTACCAGGTTAAATGATCCATAGCACACACTTCCAGTACACTGCAGCAATAGAATTACTGCCCTGCTAACATGAATAGGTTAAATGATCCCAGAGGCAGATGCATGATCGGATTTGTAGTTTCACTGTAGCTGTGTGACAGCAAATACAAATGTTTTATTGTTCTAAAACAGTCTTAAATTAAAGTTCTTCATAATCATAAAGAATTTGGCCTAAAATCATTCTTTTTCCATATCTGCCTGCCGTTTGCTGTTCTTAGCCAGTTTCCTGATGACTCATCTGTAAACAATTTTGGTAAATTGCTGACCTGGCTTAATTCCTGATTTTGTGCAAATATCAGACCTGTCTCTCTGTTGATGTCAGTTGCAGCCTACAACAGTGATCTCTATTTCCACTTGGCTGGTTTTCACTCTATCTACTCGTGCCACTCTGTGCCCCTGTGCCACCTGTCAGCTCTAGTAGGATCTGGGCTGGAGGTGCAAGAGGCTGTCCTCATCACATGACTCAATGGACTTGTGTCTTTTTTCAAACTGACTATGTAACCATCTGCCAATATATTTAGAAATTGAAAGTGAAAAGTCCTTTCCAGCATATTTTGCAAAGTTAATAACTGGGCTATATTTCCTGAAGTAGAATACAAAATGGCTAATATCTACTTCCATATGGAAAACAAGTCCAGGCTAAAAAATATATACTGTATATATTCTATGTTGGAATCAATAGTTTGCTGTCTATATTTAATCCTGGCTTCCGTTTGATTTGTTAATGTATTTTCTCTAGTGCTTTGGGCTAAATCAAATAACTTGCCTGTTTGTTCAAGTAAATTACATTTGTTGATACAAGACATCAAGATTTTAGTTTTCAATTTAGTAAAAAATCAATCCCTCAGGTGCAGAAATGGAACTTACATTATAGTTTGAAGGAAGATTGCTATAGAAAAAAATAGGAAAATTGCATCAGCTGCATTAAATAAATATCCAAAAGTGAAGCACAAAATAGCCATCAAATACAAAATATGAGGGGAGTCAGAGTTTAATGGTGTGCAAGGGTTATAAAATACAAGTGTACAGACATAGGCAGCGTTCAGCTGATGTTTCAGTACGGATATGAGACAATTTAGACTTTAACAATAAAATATAGTTGTGAACCTGACAAGAGGACACTTTTTCTTGGAAGGTAAATTAACAGTAGCCAAGTTTTAGCACTCGAGTTGTTGCTTGGGCCTTGGAACATCATTTGGCAGCACAAAAAAACCCTAAAACTTTCCCAATGTGTTATTCTTATAGCTAGATCCTGTAGACACACAACTTATGGCACCCAAAAGAATACCTCTGCTAGGACCACCTTTACTTTACAGAACATTTACTTGTTTTACTAGTTCTAACCATACATAGAATATTGTGCCAGTGTATACATTAACTTATATGAGAGGACTGTATTGCTAATGAGAAAATTGTGGCTAATCACTGTACAGGAAAAAGTTTCCCTTTTTATCTAATAACTATAGGCATAGGCCTATGGTGCCCAGAAGTAAATCTGAAACTATTAATGAGTGATCAGTAATCATTGCTGACCATTTTTTTTGTATTTGAAAATGTTAAGCCTAATTGAGCTTTCAGTTTAAGTTAGCGTAATACATTCAGGCTGCATAAAAACAAAGGGTAGTAAAGTAGAAAAGCTTGTGTCCTGCCAGCATACTTCAGAGTGGAATCCTTGCTAAGCACTGATCTCTTTCAGAGGTCTGAGCCAGAGTTCTCCGCAGGGAGGATGAGCTCTGCTGATTGTAGAGCTATAGGTCTGACTCAATAGGAGGCGTTTGGACATTTGCAGAGGGGCCACTGCTTCCCCACTAGGAGCAAGAGACCCACTGTGCAGCTGCTGGCAGAGGACAGGCCATTCTACACAGGCTGTGGCTGCTTTGGAAAGAAAATTAACTGTAAGATTATGAACATGTATATAGTGATTTAAACTGAGTGTTCAATTGCTTTTTAAAGTATATCTAAATCCAAAGGTGTTTTTTAGCTTTGGGCAGAGTATTAAAGGATTATAGAATCCCTGTCATCTTTTAATTGCTCTCGGTGTCTGTGTTGGGGAGGTTCCCTCTTCTATTTGTTCTAGTCTATTGACTACAACATCTCACATAATCACAGGCGACGTTTTGGAAACCGCATGGTTCCTTTCTCAGGTAAAACAGGCAACATAAGGCAAACCGAACCTAACCCTTTTTTTCAGGGAAAACAGAACACACAGGTGTGCATCAGGGTATGTTTGGCAAGGTGCAATAGGGAGGGTGTTCCCTCCTTTTGAGGGCATGTAGTACTTATAGTATCCCCAGTGTGCCAATGTAGCTAGCCATTACTCTAAATTCTGGGGTGGCCTGGCAAGCCATAATGTGAAGAAGACATGTATATTGAGGCTCTCCGTTATGGGGGAGGACTGTTAGGGTTTGAGCCTGCAAAGAAAGACATTAGGCCTCTGGACTAATTTCGGGATATAGCCAAGAGTAGACAGGATGTTTCCCTGCACAAATGGATAACACAATTACCCTCCTCATCCACTGTTCATGTCATCTCTAATTGGAAAAATATCTGAATATACGTTTGTTCGGACTGTTAACACTTACTATGTAAATCATTGAACTTTAAGAACAACACGTGTAATGTGTGTTCAGGCCCTATGCATGTGATGTAGGTGAATTTGCTGCGGGGCTGCAGGTAGCTGGTCTAGGGCAAGGAGACTTACAATATGCAGGACTGACGCAGCAATAGAAGATTTTATGCACAATCAATACCTGGGGATATGTGTAAATAGCCGGTTCTGGGCAGGAGTGGTGGTGGTTAAGGAGCCAGTGGCGGAACTACCGCCGGTGCGGCCGGTGCCGCCGCACCGGGGCCTGAGCCTACAGGGGGGGCCCAGTATCCATTCAAACACAGCCCCGGGGCAGAGATGGGGG
>NW_017306302.1:615637-636793 GCF_000935625.1 Nanorana parkeri | reverse complement strand
CCAACACTCCTGGCGTAGAGATGAGGGGGCCCGTCGGCCGCCGGATACTGTGGAGGGACCCGAGAATTAAAAAAAAGCCTGCAGGCACTGCAAGGGGCAGCCCTGGGCCTCAGCCGTGAGGACCCAGCAAACAGCCGCCTGAGTACACTGGCGTGCTGTCTCTGACACACACACTTGGGTGGTTTTCTGCAGCCTCCCCCACCAGAAAACAGCAACGGGAGGTGAAGGTAAGTTAATAAATAAAATCATTATTGTCTGTAGCCCAATTGATGGCATTGCTGTATAAAGTACATCTTCCTTTTTTTAGCCCAATTGATGGCATTGCTGTATAAAGTACAGCTGGTATTTGTAGTTCTATATAGCAGGTCCCATTCTGCATTGCAGCAATGCAGAATGGCACCCTCCATAGAGGACTACAAATCTCAGCAGTACTTTTTACAGCAATGCCATTTTTCCAACTTTTTTTGTGGTTGCTACAGGGGATATGGATTAGGGGGGTTTGTGGGGGGGTTTTTTTTTGGGGGGGGGGCAAAAATAATCTTGCACCAGGGCCATTTGTTCCCAAGGTCTGCCACTGTTAGGAGCAGAGGGCTAAACTTTGGAGGTGGTCTATATAATTCCAGGGGTGCACAAGCTGAACTCAGAGCAACAGTGTTTCACATGTCTCTGGAGCCCTCACTGCTTGAACCTGGAACCATGTGGATACTAAGGCCCTGAGAGTAAAAGTGTAAAGTACGCCTGCCAAGGCTTAGGATCTGACCAGAGAAGCGGAAGTTTAATAGAAAAACTGGTTGGACATGAGTGATCCTGTGGGTATGGTCCCTGCTATTCGGACTCTGGCACTGGAGAACTGGCTTAACAATTGGTAGGAGGTACTCTCTGGTTTCCTCCCTACACACTGCCAATTGTGCATTACTGTGCATTCCTTTAATGTGAAGTTAAACAAGCTTTTTACTAAACATTAACACAACATATAAGTGTGAAGCCAGCCTAAGCTGTTTTTTCATTGTTAGAAAGTTTTTTCTTACTTCCTTTTAACCTCAGGAGTTTATTAGCAGAGTGTTGAATGCTCTGATCCGAAAAAATAACAACTTTTTTTTTTCTAGCTTTGGATAAAGTAGAGAAGGTTTAAAAACAAAATCAGTTTGTTATATCTGATTGTGTCGCAACTGGGAAAAATTCCTCTCACTGCCTGTCCAAAGCACACTGCTAAAATAAAAAGATCTAGTCACCAGCATTGCCTGTGGTTTTCCTAAAGCTGATCATTACTGTCTTACTATGTCTTCTTCTGCACCTTGATTCTGTGTGGAGACGACCATCTTGGTAGAGGAGAAGGACTTTGCTTCCTCATGTCAAAGGTGCATCCCTGATGACTGATGGAGGGATAATCAATCAGCAAAAGGCGAGGTACACATACACAGAATTAATAAAGCAGAAGCAGGGAGATCCTTGCACTGCAGGTTCTTAAGTACAGCATCCTCTCCAGCAAGAAAAACAGAGAGCAGAATAGTAGTGACATCACCAAATCTTACTCCAGATCTTCTGAGACTAGCAGTCACAGTCAATTGTGCCTCTCACACTGCAGATATAACGTCATGAGGTTTTAGGCACAGGAGTGATTAGGCACCCTCACCAGGAAGTGCAATATTTTTTTTCAGGAGAAATTCAAGAAAAAAAGATAAATCTTTTACGGTACTGCTTAGGCACAATTAACATTGTCAGATCTTCCCGATAACATAGCAAATCTTCACTTTTTTAATTCTGGTCCACTTTAAAGAGAACAACATAAAAATCTGTGTACTTTTAAAGTATATTGCTTTTCCAACCAGGCTGCAAAGTTTAACAATCAGAAAATTAGATTTATGTGCCAGATAAAATGATCTCAAATGAGATTCCTACCATGCATATAAAAGTAATAGCGGTGACATGGTGAATGGTGATTGCCGTCTTCCATCATCTCCATGTTTATCATTACTGCATGCAATCAATGGTGTCATCAATTTGGTGAAATATCAGAGGACAGTTTTCACCCTTCCTTATCTAACACTACGGCATGTTTTAATAAAGTCAATGAATGAAGAACTGTGTTATTATCGTTCACTGTATTGAAATGTAAACGACTTTAGTATTGATTTTCATAGACAGGCCTGTGTCGCCCTAATTAGATATTCAGAAAAGGTGCAGCTTGCAATATTAAGCTTTATTAAGAAGGAAATACAGTAAATCGCGATGATGGGAATAAAATCAGCCGTCACTGCAATTCTCAAATAATTAACAGCGCTATAGAAAAGCCATGTCTCTAATGACTGCTCAGATTCGGAATATAGATTGGTTGATTATAAGTACATTGCTTTTATAACATTCGAAGAACAATAACTACATATAAGGCTATTTTCTATGTCTAGACAACAGTGTGAGGTTAGTTCTTAAAGCCAACTTGAGGGAACTTGTAACCTTGCTGTGGAGTTATACTGTAGGCAACTCTAGGAATCTGGTGGTTTGTTTATTTTCAGAGCTCTGCGGGACCCACAAAACCCCACAGGTTCTATTGTACAGCTAGCAACATGCCTTTTATCCTCCTAATCTCCCTATGGGCCCTTGAAGCTGTATGTACCAGCTGGTCCTTTTCATATTTGTATGTAAGATGCTCAGATTCCTCTTATCATAAGTGACATAACAATTTCAGGAATAATACCAGATAATTTGACAGTGTAGAAACTGAAACTATTTTTACCCGAAAAAGGGGATCCCACCACTGTGACCATACACTTTATATTAGTCGTAGAAAATTATTTATTAAAAATATATTTAAAATTGCACATATATCAAAAAATCCATATCAAAAAACATCATCAAACATATAAGTGGCTGCATACGGCTGATAAATAAGAAAATATGCGTGTGGATAAACATTGGTTAGAGGGCACACCCTGAAAAACTCCACTTTATGAAGATATTTGGATTGGATTCCCAAAGATTGGAAGGGAGATGTCAGATCTCGTCATACACGTGTATGGAAAAATGCAAAAAGAAACAGTCAACATGAAAAAATATATATATATCATACGTGTAGAAAAAATGGATGGATTTCACTCACAGTACTGTGTATGTTAGCCCATAGAACAAAGTAGGAGGATCGGAGTGGTTTTACCATGGATATAAATGAATTGCGGCTTGATATTAGCTTTTTATATGGATTTTTTGATATATGTGCAATTTTAAATATATATTTAATAAATAATTTTCCACGACTAATATAAAGTGTATGGTCAAAAAATTCTGAAACAGTGGTGGGATCCCCTTTTTCGGGGAAAAATCGTTTTTGTTAATAAAATAGTACATTATATTTAAAGCTGCTGCATGAGCTCACGCAAGGATCTTTAAATAAAATGTACTTGTATTATGTTACTTATGTCAATTCATGTTAATGAGAGAGGCTTGGAACCTAACTTCCTCACTTTCCACTGGCTTACATTATTTACTGGGTTTCAATTTACAGGAGATTCTATTTAGAACCATTGCTTATTTTGAGAGAAGCCTGAAGCCTAACTCCCTCACTTCCCATTGACATACATTATCTATTTGGTTTCAATTTTCTACACTCCCAGAAAAAGGTGCTATTTTGAATCAGTGCAAATTGTACCGTTGTAAACAGAGGGCCACCTGCACAAAAATCTTGGAAAAAACACATACTTTAGTATTTTATCAAATTGGAGTATAATAAATATAATAACTACCTGTAAATTCTTCATAAACTGTGGCTGTTATGTTAAATCCTCCATAGTATGATAATTGAAGGATTTCTTCATGTGTAAAGTAAAATTTTTGACCATACACTTTATATTAGTCGTAGAAAATTATTTATTAAATATATATTTAAAATTGCACATATATCAAAAAATCCATATAAAAAAACATCAACAAACATATAAGTGGCTGCATATGGCTGATAAATAATAAAACTCCACTTTATGAAGATATTTGGATTGGATTCCCAAAGATTGGAAGGGAGATGTCAGATCTCGTCATACACGTGTATGGAAAAATGCAAAAAGAAACAGTCAACATGAAAAAATATATATATATCATACGTGTAGAAAAAATGGATGGATTTCACTCACAGTACTGTGTATGTTCGCCCATAGAACAAAGTAGGAGGATCGGAGTGGTTTTACCATGGATTTAAATGAATTTCGGCTTGATATGCAGATAGTTCAGGAGATCTCTAGCCTCCTCTCGACTTTTACTCCCAGCCGCAGATACAGTATATGCCTTTGCTGAACACATGCTTATATGTAGTGGTAGTTTTCTCCAAAATGGAAAGAAGATATTAGCGGGTCAGTTGCTCCAATGGAGATAGAAATCCTGCTGAGGAATGCTGTTTTTCTCCTGAAATGGAGATTATGGCATCAGGATAGTTAGCTTGTCCAGGATAACGAATATCTGTATAAGGTGCAGTAGGTTCAGGAGATAGTAACTCTATCTCGGCTCTTCTGTTTGCTGCATAAGCCGGCCTTTACTGAACAGCTGTTTCGATTTGTTGTGCTTCAATCCAAAGAGAGATCCTGTGTGGCTGGATCCAATAGTATATAAATGTGAATGTAAACTGAAAATTGGTAAAGGAAGTAATTTCTCCAACTCCGAAACTCTGTGATATCTCCAATCAAGTCCTCTGGTTGTTTGTTAGACGTGAAGGAGTCAGGGCGGCCTCGGCCATAGCAGTCACACACAAAACACCTAGCCCACGCCTATGACGCGTTTCACCCCCCACTGGGGCTTCGTCAGAAGGGCGTTGTTAGGCAAGGGCTTGAATCCTCCTATTTAAGTGTTTAACATAATTACTTTAATTGAAGACAGGTGAACATAAAAAAGTGGACAAAAAAACTAATTTTCCTGTGTGTGTACCCACAGGACACAATTTCATAGACAGGAAGTGTGGTCAGTATCATAACTAGTAAAAAAAATACAGAAAAAGTGTTATTTCAACAAAAATAGTTAAACAACACGGAACAAGGATTATAACATTTTAGTGTGTATATATTTATATAAATTTGCCAAACATATAAATGGCATTCAACCAAATACAGGCTTATGCCTGCTCAAAAAAGCCTTGCGTCTTTCCTCCATGTATATGCACCATGTGCCTGGCAATTGGAGATCTTAGATCATGTGCCTTAATGTCAGAAATATGATCAGAAATTCTGTTTTTTAACATTCTTTTAGTTTTTCCAACATAATACATGTCGCATTTGCAGATAAGGAGGTATATGACCCCTTTTGTCAATTGGCAAAGTGTTTGCATTTGATGTTTTAACCCCTAGGGGTAGTGATCTCTGATCCTGGTTGTATAAAGGTGCAGAACTTGCATTTTTGACATTGGTATGTACCTGGGTATTTACAGCAAGACGATTTCCTATTGCTCCTATATTCACTGGCAGTTAACTTATCCTTTAAAGAGGGACATTTTCTATATGTTACTGTTGGGTATTTTTGCAAAAATTTGGAAATTATGGAATCCTTAAGAAGGCAGTACCAATGTTTATTTAAAATGTCTCTGACTGTTTGGTGCTGGTTATTATAAGTAAGAATAAGTCTTAAAGGGTCTTCTTGTTTGTTTTTGTTTTTATTTTTATTTCTTGTCCCATTTGATTTATAGTTTGTTTTAGTTCTGTTATAAGCTTTTTGCAGGACCTTGTCAGGAAAGCCTCTCTGTCTTAGTCGCCATCTTAAATTTTTTGCCTCTGTTTCAAAATCTTTGTCTAGACTACAATTCCTCCTTACCCTCAAGTATTGCCCATAAGGAATACTCTTCTTTAAATTTTCAGGGTGAGCACTGCTGGCTTCCAATAATGAATTCCCAGCAGTGCTTTTCCTGTATAGTTTGGTATATAGTTTGCCTGCAGCATTCTTACAGATGAGTATGTCTAAAAAGGATAACTGTGATTCATTCATCTCCATGGTAAATTTGAGGTATAGTTCATTGAAGTTCAAGACCTCGACAAAGTCTCTCAAAAGTCTTTTGCCCCCAATCTAGAGGATGAAAATATCGTCTATGTACCTGTGCCATGATAAAATGTGGCACAGGTACATGCACAAATCATCCCTGGACCAGATTTCCTCCTTCCATACCCCCAGGTACAGGTTGGCATAGGAGGGAGCACAACGTGTTCCCATAGCTGTGCCCTGTACCTGGAGGTAGAGGCTGTCATCAAAGGAAAAGGTGTTATGAGTAAGGATGAATTGTAGTAATTGGATCAGAAAAACACTATGGTTATATTCTGACATTTCCAAAGAGGCCAGTACTTTTTTTATTACATCCAATCCTTTTGAATGGGGTATACTTGAATATAAAGCCTCAACATCCAATCCTACCAGGAGAGTGCCTTCCGGAACCTCAAGGTCTTTAATTTGGGAAATTAGATGGGGAGTGTCTCTTACATAAGAAGTAAGAGCTTCCACATGTGGGCGTAGGAAGTAGTCCACATATATACTAGCATTCTCGGTCAAAGCCCCACAACTGGATATTATTGGGCGACCAGGTGGCTCCAATAAATTTGTGTGTACTTTAGGTAGAGCATATATAACCGGAATTCTAGAATGTTGAATTTTTAAGAACTTGCCAGTATCTTTATCTATAATATTTTTATCTAATGCATCATCTATAATTTGGAAAAGTTTAAAGTGGTGATCCTTAAGCGCAACTCTTTTTATAGGCTGGTACCAATGTCGATTATTCAGGATTTTCATGATCATTTCTGTATAGAATAGATTGGTCATTATGACTATATTTCCCCCTTTATCAGCTGGTTTCAAGATAATTTCTTTATTCTGTTGGAGATCTATTAATGCTTTTCTTTGGTTACATGTTAAGTTATCATTTTTTACTTTTTGGGCTAACTTCTCTGTAATATCTTCGCTTACCCTTTTTACGAAGTTCCAGATGTTAATGTTTTGTGATAAAGGGGGAAAGGTAGTTGATTTAGATTTAAATTTAAATTGGGAGACTCTAGGGGGTATATGTCCCTCCTCAGACTCTTCTTCTTCTTCCTCTGAGATATGTCCCTCAGACCACAGATCTTGGAGGTCTCGCAAAGCCTGGTAGTCCATCCTCGAGAAGTCCTTCCAATCCTTTATGATCCCTCCCAGAGGTTGGCTGGTTTTATCATGAATTTGTTTTAGCAGTAATTTTCTAGCAAAGAGATTTACATCTTTGATAATATCAAACTTATCTGGGGGTGTTTCAGGACAAAAGGTCAAGCCTTTGGATATCAGGTCTAATTGATCCTTAGAGAAAGAAAACGGGGTTAAGTTAACAATTTGCAGATAATTTATTGGGGGCGTTTTCTCATGTATTGGTCCCACATAGTTCTTCTCGTTAGTGGATTCGAAAGGTTTTCTGTTAGTATGGGCCCCTCTTTTACCCCTCTGTCTGTAATCGGGCCTGTTTTGTGAGGGATCAACTATGTTCCTGCGGGATTGTCTAAAAAATCTTTGTTCACTCCTGTTGCTCACCCTTCATCATTCTTTGTCTTTGTGATCGTGTATTATATCCTTTAAAGGACACAGTACTTGAATCGTCTGCCAAGGACAAACCTGATTCAGTTCCCTCTGATAATGTTTCACCTTTGTCTTTCTGGGTTGTCTTGTATAGATTAAAATGGGATTTCTTATATTCCCATTTGTTCCCTTTGTTTAGTGGTTCCCACCTATATGCCCTATCGTTAGCAAAGGCATCTTTGTCTCTTTCAAACTTGTGTTCTTTTTTTCCACTAATTCCCTATCATAGGATTCTATTTGTTGTTCAAGAGTTACCATTGAGGATTCAAATTCTGCTGATTGTTTATAGTTTTCAAGTTCTTGCACTGAGGTCTGAATTAGGTCATTGACCTGCTTCAATTCTTTATCGTAGTATTCGATTAACATGGTCAGCATGTTCCTGCTGCAAATATTAAAGTTGTATTCCCATTTTTTCTTAAATTCCTCTGAGATGTTTTTTATGTTTGGGAAGACCTGTAATCTTAGACCCTGTGGGCACATATCTTGTTCTATGTATCTTTCCAGATACATTTTGTTCCAAAATAAACGCGATTTGTTCTCGTAAGTCTTCCTTAATCTAAAAAACATATCTTTGAAATTCCGTTATTTTATCTTTTTATCTTTGTCATCCCCTACCTCTTTTCTTACTTTGGTCACAATGGAGTCCCATTTTCTACGACTAATATAAAGTGTATGGTCAAAAATGTTGAAACAGTGGTGGGATCCCCTTTTTCAGGGAAAAATCGTTTTTGTTAACAAATTAATAGGGGACCCTCCATTATAAACAAATCAAAGCTTTATTGTTAATTTATATATATTTCAAACCTTCCCACCCTGCAGTATATATTACAGTGTAGAAACTGCTGCTTTGCAACAAAAACATGCAGAATTATCTGTGACCAACAAATGACCATGCCTCTCTCTCTTCAAAAACATTTCCATCCTTTCACTGCCTGTGGACCCAAGTATAAGCATTCCTAAGTCAAAAAAGATGGTTCCGATAGTGTGATGAACCCAATGAAACTGGTATTCCTCTATATGTCTGCAGATACAACTACATGCAGTACAAAAAAGTGTATGTGCTGTTCCCCCGTGGTTACGAGTATGCTTTGAAGGTTTTCCATGGGTACGATTGATATTTTAGGAGCCTATATAAAAACAAGTGGAAACACTTGCAGTTCAATCAGTGAAACTAGGAAACACGGTGGCCTCACTACTACAGGCTTGGATTCAGGACCATAACAAAGGATAACAGCAACTAAAATCAACATGATAACTCAATTTAACTTACTTTACCATAATCCACTGTAGCTTGAGCTGGAGCATAACTCACAGGGTCTCTGGGAGTGTACTTTCTAAAGTCTGCACTGATAGGACGATGAATGAGATCACCACCAAAGGATTGCAATGCACTTACCAGATCCATTGACCTTAGAGTTACCAAGGAGTCAAGCAGAGCTTGTGAAGATAAAGCTGTGTTTCCACAGAAGAATTAGCAATAGGTGACCTTATCCCGGTGTTATGCTCAGTTCTTTAGTGGCATCTACATAAACAGAACTCCCAAAGTAAGACTGGAAACCATGAAAAGACTGGATTGTACAAATAACATATTCTTAAAAGAAAAAAATATTGAACTCCAATATTAATATTGCTCACACCTAGCACCAGGAATGGCATCTGATGTCCCGGGCTGTAAGCTGGGTGGATTTCCGAGAGAAAAAAATCCAGTAACAGGGTCTGACTTTAAAGCATCCTTAAACCATATGCAGTATTTCTCCATACAACATCTGCCGTTTGTGACATATAGGAGTGGGACTTTTACCTAGTTTAAATAGTCCGGCAGGAGTAAAGTATTCTCAGTTGAATTTATCTCTCAAAGATATAATTGTGTCAAAATAGGAACCAGAAAATTCCTTTCAGTCAGGTCTGGACTGTCTACATTTAATTGTTCCCATACCTGGGAGAGAGGGACAGAGCATTGTCCTCCTATAACACAAACTGCCTGAAGAAGGACCTTAATGGCAGGGTCACAAGGTATTATTGTAATGAAAGCTGAAGATTCTGGACTATTGAAAATTACTTTTTATATGTCAAAGCTTACATGAGATTTTGGTTTACATAAACTTTAATGCTCTATGCCGAGGGTAGGCCAACTTCAGCCCTCCAGCAGTAAAAATACAAATTCCATCATGCATCTGCCACTGGAAGTCATGCCTGTGTCTTGCAAAGCTTAATGAGATTTGTAGTTTTACCACAGCTAGAGGGCCGAAGTTTGACTACCCTTTTGCCTATATTCTCTTCAATTATGACTTTAATGTTTGACTGCAAACCCCCCACCCCCTCCCCACTTAAATGTATCAAAAGTACATTCACCCATGATTAAGTATATGAAAAGAAAAGGAAACAGTTGATCAGAATTCTGATTATGCTGTATCATGACTTTCAAAAATGTAACATTAAGATACTATCTGAGCCTTTGCCTGCTACAGTGTATGTCAGCCTAGTGGAAAATTACTAGCCGAGTGTGTAAGACTCCTCGTACAAGAAATTCTGCTTTTGCCATAAGATTAACAAACTGATTTCACCTCCCTATCTAGACAGAAGGCTACATAGCCGACATTCCTGATACATCTTTGTGAAAATGCTAGCTTTGTCAAGGTCCCCATCTGCCTTTCTATTAAATAAGAATGTGTACTATTTACTGTAAAGAAATGTGATTCCAACAATGACATGCTTTGTTTTTGGATAATACCCATTGTTTGAACTCCTGGGGCAGTTTAATAGCGTCTGCGGCATAGGCAAGTTGTCATGAATATCGCTACACACAGCAATTTTGTAAATCTTATGAAAATGTAGAGTGACAACAGGACTACATTTACTTAGGGGCCCCTGCAGGGCTTTTAATATTGTGTAACGCTTGTGAAAATGGATCCTGGAGGCAGCACAATTCTGTATATCAAGTTTTATATTCATTGAAACAAATCTGTACCGGGGGAACTCGTAGGCTGCTACCACTAAAGTGACACTAAACTCTTAAATCTTAAAAATGCATTCAAGTACCTTAACTATTTACAAAAATGTATCTTATTTGTATATTACTCGGCTGTAGATCCTCATATCATCTCTGAATTAGTGCTGACACTGTCCTTCCTTCTGGAGGGTGGCTACTTTTGTTCCCCATGGTCCCTGTGTGTGTTGTAAAGTAGCCACTGCTCCAAGCATGCTCCTGTGATGGACTACAATCTCAGTACAAATTAGTTAACTAAATGTGGGATTGTAGTCCATCACGGGAATTACTTTACAACACACACAGGGACCATGGGGAACAAAAGTAGCCACCCTCCAGAAGGAAGGACAGTGTCAGCACTAATTCAGAGATGATATGAGGATCTACAGCCGAGTGATACACATATAAGAAACATTTTTGTTAATAGGGTACTTGAATACATTTTTAAGACTTTACTCCTGAGTTTAATGTCACTTAACCTCTTCTTCTAAAAATGCCAATTTTCTGGTTTTCATCCAAAGGCTGCAATATTGTTAGTGCCAAGTAAATGAATCAGGAAATGTTGCTTGCTGCATGCTTTTTTTTCATGTCAGTGACTCAAACTATTGAAGCTAGAAACAACCAGGCAACTAACATTTTCAGAAGGAAGCCAACATGTGGTCCCAACCATGCGTCTACATGGTTTTTTCAGTACAGGTTTATTTGAAGGACTTATTTCACCCAAAACTATTATTACAATTTTTGGTAGGCTCCATTGGGCTGAATCATCCATCAGTTTATTTTTGTCGGGAACTCTCCATCTGAGTTCCCTGCTCAGCCTACTTGCCAAGGCCAGTGGTTTGTCTCATTTGGTAACCTGAGGTTTAAGAGCAGGGAATGAGCACATTTCTGAAAACTACATGGTAATTCATCGGTTGACTGCTTCAAGGAAACAGTAAGAAATAATTTACTCAATTCTGCACGGCTACACCGTAAAACGATCCACTGCAGAAACCTGAGAGCTCCAGTACACACAGGATAACCCACTCCTCAGAGTGGAAGCACAATATTGTTCAAGCTTTCTTGAAGTAAAAGTGTTACTAAAACATTCTATATGTTTGTGGAGTGGAAAATCACTGATACACACTATTATGCCAACACAACCAGACTCCTTCCCTGTAACCAACCCAAATCCTTCTGTCCCTAAAATCTTTATGTTTACCTTTCTGAAAGTGACACTTAACTCGGGCGTTAAATCTCAAAAATGCATTCAAGTACATTAACTATTAACAAAAATGTAGATTATTTGTGTATAATTTAGCTGTAGATTATCAAATCATCTCTGAATTGGTGCTGACACTGTCCTTCCTTCTGGAGGGTGACTACTTTTGTTCCCCATGGTCCCTGTGTGTATGTTGTAAAGTAGTCACCGCTCCAAGCTCACTCCTCTGATGGACTACAATCTCACGTTTAGTTTACTAATTTGTGTTAAGATTGTAGTCTATCACGGGAACGAGCTTAGAGTGGTGACTACTTTACAATACACACAGGAACCATGGGGAATAAAAGTAGCCCCACTCTAGAAGGAAGGACAGTGTCAGCACCAATTCAGAGATGATTTGAGAATCTACAGCTAAATTATGCACAAATAATGTAAATTTTTGTTAATAGTCAATGTACTTGAATGCATTTTTAAGATTTAACGCCCGAGTTTAGTGTCACTTTAGGAAAGGTAAACATAAAGATTTTAGGGACAGAAGGATTTGGGTTGGATACAGGGAAGGAGTCTAGTTGTGTTGACATAATAGTGTGCGCCAGTGATTTTCCACTCCTCAAACATATAGAATGTTTTAGTAACTCTTTTACTTCGAGAAAGCTTGAACAATATTGTGCTTCCACTCTGTATTTGATACACAAATATGATACATTTTTGTAAATAGTTAGGGTACCTGAATGCATTTTTAAGATTTAAATCCTGAGTTTAGTGCCACTTTAATCTTCTAACCCTTGCAAAAAAAATGAGGTCTAGGGGAACCCCTGAAATCATTTTCTGATCTACAGTTCATGGTTCATTAATGTGACCAGTGATTTGTAGGTATAATAATAAATAAAATAAAGTAAAAAATAGTAAAATTACCATTTCAAGGTGAAACTTTGGCTTGTTTTATTGCTACACAAATACTTTATCCCGGGTTGTGCTCACTGCAAAAACTCAAACATTGTATTGGTATTCGGTTCATTGCAAAACATTTTTAGGTCTACATTAATTTCATAAAGGGGAACAATGATGCTTCTTCTCAATAACAAGACAACTTTTTGTTTCCAATGGCTGAAGGATGAGCTTCCTTACAGCCACACAATCCAAGTACCCTTTTTGCTACTGCTAATTAACCTAGGGCAAAAGTACTGTAAAATATGAGATGAAGATGCTAAAGATCCTGCACTTCTGTAGCACAGACCCTGTCAAATAGCATATTTTTGCTCAGCATTGGCAACTATTACACAGTGTGCAATCACAATGATAATGAAATTACACTGTATTATTCACAATGATAATGACGCTTTTCTTTAGCCTAGATCTTTTCTTTTATCCTGGCATTAATTTCAATCAGATTGCATTATGGTTGACTTACACACTAATCTTAATTGCCACTCTAAGCTCAGTAATGGAACTTACCTAGGAGAGACGAGCTGCTACTTTTGTTCTGCGCTGCTTGATCAATGTGGTGACATCATGCAGCTTGTGCTTACGGTAGATTTCTGCATAGTATAGTACTCAAATGTCACAACCTAGGTGCCATGCTATACAGCATCATGGAATTATGTTGGAATTAAGGTATGTATGCTGGAAATGTTTTTGAATCCGGGAGGATGATGCATGGAGGGAGACAAGCAAGGTTGGAATTGGGCTTTAAAATACTGGTATTGTAAATTATTTTGATACCATAATTTTCTACAGTTTTTGCAGATGTGAGAACACTTATGGAGGTCTGGTCTGAATAGCATATTGTCATACTTTGAGCAGACTAGTGATAAGCTTACATATATTGATCGCTTCATTTTATGATGTAATCGTCTCAGTATTCTATTTGATTCTACAAACCATCAGTTGTTTTCCGCTACCATTTCAGTCACTATGAACCAGTTCTGCAAAGGGAAATCAAAGATAAGTTTGAGAATTTTGATTAATGCAGTCATACATTGTACGCTCCATCTTAGAACAATGTATGTGGACTTCAACATATTAACCCAAATACTCTAATTGTACCAACATCCCAAATATTGCAGATAAAACTTTATTAAGCTGAATTTTAAAGATGCCAATGCATTACTACAAAAGATCAATTAAGATATAATTTTTTTTATTATAAATACAGTCAGCTTAAATGCAGCTTTAAATGATTACAATATGAGGTGATTAAAAAAGATATGTCACCTCCTTTCTTATATCTATCATATTGTAGGTGTTGTCATTGTATCTCTACCAAAGGTGTCCCCATACACAAGATATATTATTAAATATCATATATTATTATATTTGATACAATCAACCACAATAACAATGGTGGGAGACAATGAGCAGTAACTTTGCATGATTAGTTAAAACAACAGTCAACTTCTTCAGGAGAATAAGGTAGGTAATCGATCTAGAACTGTGGTTCTCAACTGGTGTTCAGTGAGTCACTGTGTGCCTTCCACTGCGCTAGGTGAAAGGCTCCTCAGCCTCCCCCTACCACAGCACTGTCAGTTCTCATGCTGAGCAGCCATTCAAATATGGTGCCGAGTGTCAGCTTGAGGTGGGATGGGCTGGGGGTACGGCCACGAGGGAACTCCATTCATACATGCATTGCTTACAGTTCCCTCACACGCCCTTTAGAGGTGTCTGGACCAGATTGGCATCACATTCTGGCTCCCAGCACCTCTACAGGGTGCACAAGGGAGCTGTACAAGAAATGCACATATGGATGGAGCTCCGTCACAGCACAGCAGCCCACTCTGGACCACAGGCTGAGGATCAACTCCAGTTCTTGTAGGTAGGGAGACTGGGTGGATCTTTTAAAAAAAGAAAAAAAATTTAAGATTTTTTGGAGTGTGTATGTGTGTGTGTGAATGTGTGCGAGTGTGTGAAATTGTGTCTGTGGTTGTATGTGTCTGTCAGTGATTTTGAGGGCCTGTTCACAATAGTACAGTGAGTTAATCACACAGTCCCATGCGATTAACGCACCACGTACCACACAATTGCACCTACCACACGTTCTGGTGCGGGGGGAGTTGCATTGCCAGTCATTTGAATGGCACCCCAAATGCCCCTCCCGCCCACAGTTTGATCATCCGCTCCGTAATGCTGTGCGTTCCAGTGTGGTGCGACTTGGGTCACAACTTAATGACCAAGGACAAATGTGGGTCCTGAGGTTACACTGGTTAAGAACCACTGATCTAGAATAAATATAAATAATCCATCAAACAAACGTTTATACAGTATACTGTACATACATATATCTGTCCAAATTGTATGTTTCTTACAAAAAACAATAACAATGGCTGTTATCCACGGTCATATATGTTGCCCCATATTGCAGGACCGGACCGCACTGAGACTGTGCGGCCCGGTACCATTTGATCCGTGGACCGGTACCGGTCCGCGGACCGGGGGTTGGGGACCACTGATATAGAAGACAGCCTACGTTGTCCATTTATTTCTACAAATTACTATTATATATCAACATTAAGATCCATCTATCATTCCTTAGTCCCCTATCATCAAAGAAGTTTAATAGCTTACCTTCAAATAGGGCTAAGCATCCAATGTTATTTATAAGGCTTCAGGAGATCCATGTAAATATATTGTTGCGGGATGGAAAGGAAACTAGCAACTCAATCCTATGATGGAGCTAGCAACAACAAACCGTCTTCATAGAAATCTCCCACCCCTGGGGGTGTATTTGTGCGCCTGCCATGTGTGACATGTGCCATGACATCACCACCAGGGCACCTGAGCTTATGGCAGGGGATAATTTTGCATGATATTCTAATTATTCGAGTTTCACCTGTATATTTATCTATTATTTAGGATATATGGAGATCCTTCATACAACCCCACCTTCATGTAACAACTTTGGAACTAACTATTCTTCTTTCTTCTCTTGTACTATTTGTTGGGTTCATGCTCCCTATGTATTGCCAATTAATGGATACTGTAAGAAAAATGATATTGGATTACATATGTGAGAACATTTTTTCTGCATATTTGACTTATATATACATATGTAGGATTTAGGATCCTGGGAGATTTTTGTGAAGAAGGATTGTTGTGAGTAATTATCGTCCACTCCTTTTTTGGCTATTCCACAACTATATATGTACATGAATCTCCTGTGTTGGGTGGGGGGCTTATTGCATGATGGCTGACACGTGCTGGGTGCTTCCTGCACTCGAGCGGCTCACACGTGTGGGGGGGGGCATGGGACCGCGGCGACCGCAGGTGGCCGGGAGACCACCCGGCGGTGGAACCCTACGTACGGGCGCCGCAGGACCGCACGGCACGCATTCCGGCACCCTCAGATGCACGCACGAGACGCACGCACGAGTCACGCAGCTCCGTGGTTTACACGTGGGCGCTGCCGGACGTGCCGATCTGCTCATGTGGGACCAGTTCCTGCGGGACTGGAATGGCATCTCGATGTTCATCCCACATGCCACCAGTTCGTCCCCGCGGGTGGTCACAGGTGCAGCAGCGTCTACAGGTTTTGCAGCCATTTTTGGCCCCCACTGGTTCGCTAGCCCTTGGCCGGTCGAGGTGGAGAGTATAGGGGAATTTTCTCAAACGTCATCGTTATTCGAGATATACCCCATAGTAGCGGCAGCCAAAACATGGGGCCCGTCATGGTCAGGCCATACAGTTGTTTTCCACACTGACAACCAAGCCACAGCCGATATAATCAATAAAGGTAGATCCAATTCCCTAAAGATTATGTCTTTCCTACGTAGGCTGACATGGCTGTCCCTCCAACACGAGTTCAATGTCATCTGCTACCACATCCTAGGTATTTGCAATATAGCGGCTGATGCCTAGTCCAGGTTTAAATACAATACTTTCTTCCAGCAGCACCCGGACGCGGACGCGGTTGCCACACCAGTTCCGATATTCCAGCACCTGGTACTGGATTAGAAAAACACCGGTCCGACGCCGCCAGGTTGATCCACAACTCCCTTGCCTACAATACCCGCAAAGCGTACGAGGTGGCGTGGAAAGCCTTCAATACTTTCCAAGGCAAATATGCCAATCACGAGCCCAGCAGCGTATCGTACATACTAACTTTTATCGCCTACTGTCACTCAGACCTCAAACTAGCGCACAGCACGATACGGCTATATCTGGCGGGGGTTCAGCATTTCCTGTCCCTAACTCACCCAGACAGGCAGTCCTTATTTACAGCTCACCCCCGTCAAGGCTATACTCAAAGGCATTCAGAAAGCAGGAGCACAATCCGGGGGTGCCAGGTTGCCCGTCTCTGGGCACTTATTCAGGGGCATGTCCGCTATGCAGGACGGATCCCCGTTCGGTGTTACCCAGAGCTTAGTTCTAAAAGCTGCCATCTACATGGCTTATATATCTATCTATATCTATCTATCTATATATAAATATATACTGTGTATATATATATGTATATATACACAGTATATATATATATAGATAGATAGATATATATATATCAACATAAAGATCAATGTGACCTTCTCTAGTCCCCTATTGTTAAAGAAATTCAATAGCTTACCCTCAAATACACCTAGAAATCCAATGTTAATAATGGTGTTATTAAGGCACCAGGAGATTAATGTACATATATAGTTGTGGAATAGCCAAAAGAGTGGACGATAGTTACTCACAACAATCCTTCTTCACAAAAATCTCCCAGGAGTGCTTTCAAAAATAGATATATTTTACTGTTTATTTTTATTAATTTACAAAATGCAAAGTGAGCAAATCAAATCATTATTTGGTGTGACTACCCTTTGGCTTCAAACCAGCATCAACATTTACACTTGCACAAAGTCAGGGATTTTGTAGGATTAGAATCAGGTGTTTGATAATCTGATTATACCAAGCTGGTGCTAATGATCATCAATTTCATCTGTAGGTTGAGACACAGTCCTTAACTGAAACCAAAACAGCTGTGTGTGAGGCTTAAAACTGGGTGAAGAACAGTCATACTCTGCTACTAAGGTGAGGTTCTGGAAGACAGTTTTATGTCACAGGTCATACACCATGGCAAGACTGAGCACAGCAAAAAGACACAAGGTAGTTATACTGCAACAGCAAGGTCTCTCCCAGGCAAAGATTTCAAGGTGTGTTGTTCACGCTCTTTTGAAGAAGCACAAAGAAACGGGGAACGTTGAGGACCGTAGACGCAGTGATCGGCCAAGAAAACTTAATGCTTAATGAAAGACACATCATGCTTACCTTCAACATCGGAAGATGCCCCGGAGTGCCAAGAGCACCGTACTGGCAGAAACCAGTGGGACCCAGGTACACCTATCTACTGCTCGGGGAAGAGTGGCCAGAAGTGGTCTTCATGGAAGGATTGCAGCTAAAAAGCCACGCCTCTGATGTGGACACAAGGCTAAGGAACTCAACTATGCATGAAAACATAGGAACTAGAGTGCAGAAAAATTTCAGCAGGTACTCCCGAATGATGAGTGAAAATGTGAAATATTTGGCTGTAGTAGGAGGCAGTTTGTTTGCCGAAGGGCTGGAGAGTGGAACAATAATGAGTGTCTGGAGGCAACAGTGAAGCATGGTGGAAGTTCCTTGTAACTCTAGGCTGAATTTCTTTAAATAGAGTTGTAGAATTGGTCAGTATCAATGGAGTCCTCAATGCTGAGAAAATACAAGCAGATACTTATCCATCATGCCATGCAATCAGGGAGGCGTGTGATTGACCCCAAATTTATTCTGCAGCAGGACAACGACCCCAAACATATAGCAAATGTCATTAAGAACTATCGTCAATTGAATGACGGAGACCTCAGACATCAGAATAGTGCATAAGCACCTATTGAATGGCAATCTTCCTACAGCCTGCCTACAGGTTTGACAGACCACCACTCCATTCTTGTTCGATTAATGCGTTTGTTACTGTACTAAAGTGGAATATTGCGCAGATTTTTCAGTTGTTATTGTACTCACTGTATGTAAAATCTGAAAATTAAAAAAAAAAAGAACTATCTTCAGCCTAAAGAAGAACAAGGAGTCCTTCAAGTGATGGTTTGACCTCCCACAGAGCCCTGATCTCCACATCATCGAATCTGTCTGGGATTACATAGAGATAGAAGGATTTGAGGCAGCCTACATCTACAGAAGAACTGTGCTTAGTTCTCCAAGATGTTTGGAACATCCTTCCTGCCGAGTTCCTTCAAAAACTGTGTGCAAGTGTACCTAGAAAAATTGATGCTGTTTTGAAAGCAAAGGGTGGGCACACCAAATATTGATTTGATTCTGATTTCTCTTCTGTTCATTTATTTTCCATTTTGTTAATTGATAAAAATAAACTACAGTATTTACACTTTTCTTTCTGAAGCATTCTGCCTAAAACTTTTGCACAGCACTATATACTGTATATATACTGTATGTGTGTATATATATATATATATATATATATATACATATACATATATATACATATATATATATATATATATACAGATGTTCCTCACTTAGGGACTTACCTGTTTTGCGACCACTCACACTTACGACGGACCGCCGATCGACCTCCGACCTCGCGCGTCAGCGTCAGTGCGACAGGTCGCCGACGGAAGTGACATCCCCCGATCTTCACTGCAGGTCTCGGTAAGTATTTCCATTGCCGGATGTACAGTACACTATTCGGTACTGTACATCGGCAACGCTATACAGTACTGTCCTAATGCAGTACAGTACTGTATAGAGTTCCTCACTTAACGACCAATCCGTTTAACGACCTGGTCGTAGGAACGGAACTCGGTCGTTAAGTGAGGAATACCTGTATACATATACAGGTAAATTTTTTAGAAATTAATGGATAACATAATTAATGGACACAGCTTTTCTCTGTTGTGTCCACTGTGTAGGAGTGTCTTTGGAGGGTGGGAGGGATGTCTTTGGAGTGTGGGAGGAAACCCATGAAAGCACAAAAAGAAAAAGCAAACTCCTTGCAGATAGTGTCCTGAACGAGATTTGAACTGGGGACCCCAGTGCTGCAAGGCAGAAGTGCTAACCTCTACTCCTGAAGAAGTTGACTGTTACTTCTTAGAGTTTCCCACCACTGTTATTGTGGTTGATTGTATACAATCTATTAATACATCTTGCGAATGGAGACACTATTGATACACATAAAATGATAACACCTACAATAGGAGATATGAGCAAGGAGGTAAAATATCTTTTGTAATCACGTCATATTGGAATCATGTTACAGACCACTGTATTTGGGCTGTATTGCTTTTAAGGTGACTTGGATTTATTTATAACTAGAAATAAATATCTTAATCAATCTTTTGTAGTAATATATTCACTGGACCTTTAAAATCACAGAGGGGAATTTATCAAAACTGGAGCAGACAAAATCTGGAGCAGCTGTTCATGACAACCAATCAGTTTCCACCTTTCATTTTCAAAGCTTAACTGAATAAACTGAAGAAAGAAGCTGATTGGTTGCCATCTATAGCTAGTAAACCTCTAACACGTAGGGTGTTATTCACTAAGCTGCCAAAAGCAGCCGTGTGAATAACTGAGCCAGTGATGAACTGAACGCCGTTCAGCTGTGCATCGAGTGGCTTCAGCTCCCTTCGGTTCAGAAGTGAAGAACACGTTCAACTTAGCTGATCCAACATCTGGATGGGATGAGCCGATCCTCCGGCAGTTCACTCACTGCCGTTCACCCCTATTCGCATAGGGCTCGAACGTTAGTGAAGTGAATAGCCGAATGCTGCCAGTTTGGCTGAGATATTCTACTTAAAAGAAAAGAACCCCCCCCAAAAAAACGTGTGTGTTCCCCTCCTGATCCCTACCAGGTAGGAAAGTTAGGAAGGAATCCCCGAGTTAAAAATAAAAAAAGTGCGTGGAGTTCCCCCCAAAAGACATACCAGGCCCTTTAAGTCTGGTAGGAATTTTAAAGGGGAGCTCTACCCTAGAATTTCCAAAAGTCCCTTAATCTGAGCACAGGCCTGGCAGGACAGGAAAGGGGGGGACACGGGCGAGCACCCCCCCCCCCTGCACCATACCAGGCCAGATGCCCTCGGCATTGGGTGGGTGCTTTTCCAGAATTCCCCCTGATTCTGGGCCTCTCCCCCACAAGCCCTGACCCGTTGATTGGGGGTTTGCGTGCAGGAGGGATTATTTGATGGTGCCCCCCCCCCCCCTTGTGAATAAGTAAGGGGTACTTTGTACCATACCTATTCTCTAAAGGGATAAAAGTAAAAAGTAAATAAACCCAAAAAATTAAGAAAAAAATATTTTTTTAAAAAACAAAGGTTTTTGACAATTCCTTTAATAAAAAATAAAAACACAAACATTTTTAACAATGAATCCACTGCCATAATCCAAAGATCAATTAAGACATCCACAACAACGCCAACTTGTCGAAATGAAAAAAAAA